>NC_058046.1:11373674-11598674 GCF_020085105.1 Siniperca chuatsi | reverse complement strand
TATCGAACATATTGATATTAAGATGACTCACATCTGCATGCTGTGTTAAAGGGTCACTTGTACCCAAACCCACTGAGAATAGAAACTCAACCCTGCAGCTCACTTTTTGCTTGACAGTATTTTTCAAATTTGGGACTTTTACTCTGATATAAATTCCTAGACTACCTTTGATTGCAATAATACTTTTCGGTTCTTTGTTTTTTTCATAAATGTGCTTGCACACACTATATCTGTCCATGTATCTATCCATCCATCTTACTCTCACACACACAAACATTCACCCAGTGAATTTGATCACTTGGTTCAGTTGAACAAATTACCTGTTGAGCCCATCCAACATGCTATACAACAGTTTCTATTCTGTCCTGGATGATGTTCATTTTGAGTGAGGTTTTTGGATTGAATTCGATCAGGTTATTGTACATTTCTACAAACATTGAAATCCTACGATTATTTGGTGCAAGGTGAAAATTATATTGATGCTATGTTGGAGTGAATGCCGCCATTTGGCCTTCATGTATCTGCTCATTTACAATCTGTTGCACAACTGAAAATATGGCTGTTTGATCTGTTTGTTCCTTCTTATGTTCCAGCCTCTCTACAATCAGCCTTCTGATACCAAGCAGTACCATGAGAACATCAAAATGTGAGTCTGTCACTACAGATGCCTACACACTTCCACATTAATACATGTTTTATATCTAGCCATTAAAGTATAACTTAAAAACTGCTCAAGAGTTTAACCATAGATACGGGAGCTCATGTAGGATTGGTTGATATGCAAATTGTGTCACTACAGATCTCTAAGATAGATATTTGTTATAGATATTTTAAATATAAAAATAATTTGTTGTAAAATATATCATGAATTATAAATAATGCATTTCAAGAAGTCCTGATGCTCTTGAAAATTGAATACCGGAGTATACCAAACTCACATTCATATAACTCTAATTGCTGGGTTGATGTGAATATTAGAATCAAAGGGTAACAAGCCAGAAAAGGTTGAGAAGCCCTGTACTAAAGGGAGAAACATAACCTGTTATTGATTGTATTTATAGGGGATATTTGTATGTGTATACATTTAATAACTCTGAGTCAATCTGAAGTTCCATTAAATAATATAAATGGTGCATACGAAGTCGAGAGAATTCCTATTGTATTCTGTTCATGGGACCGGGCAGATCCTTGTATTTTTTTTATTCCAAGGCAGAATGAGTAGGATTTGTCGGTTGCTGTTTGTAAGCACATGATTCAAAGTTGGCCCCTCCTCCCCGGCTCAACGAATGAGAGAGCGAGCAGCGGTGGTCGACCGAGCTAGAGAGTGAATGAAGAGAGGGAGCAGCGTTAGCGAGAAAAAGCAGTGAATTAGAGAAATAAAAAGTTATTTTTGATTGTTTCACAGTGGTTACGTTCTAAAGCACAAATGAACACGGCCACACCTCTGCACAACCCGGCGGGAAGGCGCCACGTTGCCGGATTTTGTCTGAAGCAATACTTCATCTTGTCCGCCTCTGCTCTGCCTGTGTAGCTCAGCCTCGCTCTCGGTAAAACAGACACGCAGACCTCTGCTCTGCCTGTGTAGCTCAGCCCCGCTCTCGGTAAAACAGACACGCAGACCTGCAGCTCTTTACACATCTATAGTCTGCATAGCCCGACCTATCTCCACACTTGGTTTTAGCACTGTGACAGCACTGGAGATACATCTATGACACAGACAGAGCTCAGAGGAGAGACGGAGACAGCGATGTAACCTGCTCGCTACATTTTTATAGAGTCCCTACCTCACAGCCTGCGCGCTGTTATTGGCTGGAGGCTACACACCACTGCCCCAAGATTGTTACCCAGAAACGTCCCGAACAGAGCAAACTAATAAGAAACTAAGAAAATACAGGCAGAGGGCAGGGTCTTTGCAGATACAGACACACTTCAAGTGGGTCATAAGTGATGATTTTAGAGGGATTATTTTTGTTCTTTGGCAGATTGCAAAGAATGGCATAACAGAGGAAGATGTGAAACTGTCATTATGTAAACTTAGTATTGAAGCTTACTGGAATAAACGTGTGTAATGAGTGCAGGTAAAAAAATAATGCAAAGACCTTATGGAAAAGGACCTGTATTGTCAGTGTCAATGGTGTTGAGTAAGACACTGCAGTAATGGTGGCAATGAAATCAGCTGGCAGATCAGTCTATAGGCTAAGAAAATGCAATTTTTTTACTTGCAGTCAAGTTCTGACAGTTCTGTTTGAATCCAAGCCTACAATTTCTAATATTATGTAAGAGTAGTTGTGTGCATTCACGTTTTGAATTTGATACCTGATTAAGTTAGTGAAATTACCAAATGGTATGAAGACTAGCCGTCGTTTTGTTGTGAAGACCTTGAATTTGTGATTTAAGGCTACAGTAACTTTATATCACAGAGGTTATTTTGTATGCTTCAGAATATGAACCAGCTGCTGTCTGTTAACCCTTTAAAACATAAAATAAAACATAGCTATTGCCTCTGAGAGAGGAGAATTTCCCTTCTGGGATCAATAAAGTATTTGTGATTCTAAAAACGGACTAAAATGATTTATTTAATTTTTTGCCCCTGATATTATGACATGAAATATATACAGCAGGATGCCTTTCTCAGCATCCAAGGTTACATGAGGTGAATGATTACCAAATCATGTCAATTTCATATGTTAGTGGATATCTGCAGTAAGGGGAGCAGGGAGTACACAACTTTGCGTGGCCCTGCCATATCTATCAATAAGGCTTATGTGCATCTGGACCATAATTCAGTGAGGCACATCAAAGGGCTGTAGGAGGGTTATAATAGCTTGTCTCCACTATTGGCACTGTGGTTTGGGCACAGTGGCATACCACAAGATGTGTCTGACCTCTTAGCCACACACTGCTCTGTCTTCACTCCTTTTGATCCATGCACCGTTTGATCAGTATTATTGCCTCAAAGGAATTAACTGAAAACTCTCATATCTCCCCCCCACATATCTGTGTGTGTGTTATTAAATACCGCTGTGTTGCTTTGAGCCAGCACAATTGACTTCTTTGTTTTGCTAACCGGTTTGATAACCTTGGCACTCATCCCTGCCTGGATAGATGAGTACCGATATCTCAGTGGGGTTCTCAGCATCCCAGTTCATCTCCTGCACATACAGTGCCTCTACCACTCAGCTGATGATAAATTTGCCAATATCCTTTGCATATGCAGACGACTATGAAAACCAAACGTTGGAGTCTGAAACGCAGTGTGCTTGTACCACTGGAGAACATCTGTCACAAGTGTGCGTATAATGAATCTTTCAGCCATCATGTTTTGGAGGTATTATACTAAATTACAGTGTTCTCCGATATCTCAGAAATGGCACAGGCTTAGAGCAGGACAAAGGAAACCTTTCGCAGGGGTTCAGGGCTACTAATCTTTCCCTTTGCCATCTGGTGTCCAGAGGACAATGCCATCTCTATCTTTAAAGGGCTTAATCTGTCAGTCCTGTTTTTGCCATACCAAGTTAGTTCTCACCCATTATATTCCACGATAAGTGTGGATATCGACAGTATCTAGCTGGAATTGGCTGTATTTATCTTTTCTGTTGCAATGGCTTGGTTCAGTATGTGTCTGTTTGTTTGTGTGGGAGTGTTTATGTAGGCTGGGGGTTAAGGCTGTTTAGATTTAACTAGGGTTTGTTATTGCAGATAACATGTTTGGTAAATGAAGAATAGGTCATCCTGTCTGTTTATCCATCTAGACCCTAAATGTTATCAAGCTATCTTCCAATTTTCACAAAACTCATGTACCACCAGTAGCCCACTTCCTCGTCTTCTGTCCTTGTCTGTGACCTGAAGGACCCTGCGGCTCAGCTGAAGTGACTAATGTAGAATAAGATTACATTAATCAGTGGGGAACGTGACCTTACAACTGACAGATTAAGTGTGAGGAATAAAATTCTGTCTTGCAGCAAAGAAAGAGACAAACTGAGTGGCTGCCTAAGGAGATTACTGGCCCTGACCTTTATTTGAAGCGCTGTGGCTGGCTGTTCCCAGCCCAGACAAGTTTTATAAGTTTGGCTCACCTCGCTGTCCTTTCCACCCAGAAGCAAGTTTGAGTTTATCGAGCGGTGGCATACAAGGACAGGTATTGTTTGTGTTTGTTTGAGTGTGTGTGTGAGTATGGTTTTTGTGTGTTTATTGGGTAAAGAAGTGAGGCAGAGAAAGTGCAAAGGGTAGAAAATGTGTATCCGAGAATCTGGAGAACATTATATACTTTGATTTATTATGTGACAAATGTGATGAAACAAAAGCACTGTCTGAATTGAGTGTTTTTTTTTATGTCCTCACCTTATCCTTTTTGTTTCTATCCCTCTGCCCCTCTGTTTTCTCCATGCCTCTCTTTTTTTCATCCCTCTTAGAAACCAGGCGATGAGGAAGAAGCTCATCTTGTACTTCAAGAGGAGAAATCATGCTCGTAAGCAGTGGGTAAGTAGAGAACTCAACATTTTTGACTCGGCTGGGACTCAGCCCGTGACGGATGACTAGTGTGAAACTGGGCCAGCTGCTCCTTGAAGTGAGTGGCCATTTTAGGAAGACCAGAGAGGAATAGAGCTCTGGGCATGATCTGTTGTCAGTACTCTTACTGCGCCCTGGGGAAGCGATTGCTTTTGAAAAGCAAAAAACATTATCTCATACTGTCATCTGAAAGAAACCTTGTTTTTTTTAAAAAAACCCAAAACTTTTTTTTTTATATACTTCTGTTGAATTCACCAGTCAGCCAAGCACTTATAATGAGCATTGTACAGGGTTAGTCTGCGCTCTTGCCTGCCAGTGATTGAGCGAGACTGAGCCAAAGAGCATGACTATAAATAAAGCAGGGATCAATGGGGTGAGCTCTGATGCTAGAGCCAGGCGGACATCTTAAGATCAGCTGGCTTGACAGAAAATCGTTATTGCAAATCAAGTCAACAGTTTTACTATGAAATTTGCATCTATCCACAAGTAGGAAATGTGATGAGAAAAAAGTTTTGTTTTTTTTTTTAACTGCTTCCAACCTCGGAGATAGTGCCAGCAACAACTGTGTCACAGCTCTGCATATTATGTTATGTTTGCAAGTTTATGTGAGGCCAGAAAGAACAGTTCAAATGCAGCACCTGTATCAAAGCCTGTGAGTTGTGGGCGAGTGTCCAGTCTTCTATAGTGTTGTCTAAGTGGGGGAGGTAGCTCTCGTGGGCAGAGTGTGGGCAGACATCACCTTGTGGTTTATGAGCCTACAGAGGGTCGTGTCTCCACAAGGTTTAATGGTGTGCTTTACAGCCTGCCTGCAAGGAAGCTGGGAAAACAGTGGGCTGTCGTCTGCCAGAATTGTGGCTCACGGCCAGACTCCCCATAGAATACCAACATATCACTTTGCCCCCTCTGAACATGTAGAGGTATATTGTAGGACACAACAGAAAGATGGAGAGTTAAGTTATTACTGAATATAATTATTGAAAAATAAATCTTTCAGTGTTTCAGAGTTGTGTGCCTTGAGATCAAATGGAAGACAGAAAGAGATAGTGCTGATATTTAAGTGGATCTGCAGTGGATTGAGCTCTTCGTCTTTCTGTGGTGCTTCAGGAACAGAAATTTTGCCAGCGCTATGACCAGCTGATGGAAGCCTGGGAGAAGAAGGTGGAACGCATCGAAAACAACCCGAGGCGCAGAGCCAAGGAGAGCAAGGTGCGGGAGTACTACGAGAAACAGTTCCCAGAGATCCGCAAGCAAAGAGAGCTGCAAGAACGCATGCAAAGGTGAGATCACAAGATTTTTTCACAACAGGCAACCTGTGATTGTTCAACAGAGTACAAGGCACTCTGTTAATTTCTGGAACTGACTTAATCACTTTGATTTGGTGCTTAGTTACTGCTGTTATTGTAAGAAATTGTGGGTGGCTCAGTTACAGTAATATGTGGGTAGTCTTGATTGACAGGTGTTCTGTATTTTTACTTTTATAGCCGTGTTGGGCAGCGAGGAGGTGGGCTGACCTCGTCTGCAGCTCGCAGTGAACATGAAGTCTCTGAGATTATTGATGGAATATCAGAGCATGAGGTAAGCTCTTATGTTAAAGATGGTTTGCCCCTCCACTTCCTCTACTGCAACACTTGTGTTCACACTATCACACTCTTGAAGTTCAAATTGCTAAGGTGGCCAGACATTTGGATGTCTGATTGTGTTAGTGGCACACACAAATCAGTAATTTTTGGCTTCCTCATACAAAGGCATTTTGAAAATTGCTGTTTGTTTCAGAAGCATATACCACCCAATATTTGCAAATAATACAGCTGTTATACAGATGGTATGGTAAACCACTGGAATATTTGTGGTAGCTAAGCTAGCAGGGCTAGCCAAAGCTAAATAGTAGCCCTTTAAGGCCACCACAGCCTAGCGGAAAGCACAGCAGCACAGCTGCTTTTAATTGAAATACTCCCAAAACTTTGATTTTCTGGCTTCTGGTTTTTACTGCCTGTCTCTGTTTTTTTTTTTCTTCCCTAGTTTCTCTTTCCTCCATTTATAACGTGCGCAGTTGACACATAGCGTCAGCTGTTGGTACATCAGTAATTATTGTCTGTGTACTTGTCCACTATATAATTATTCTATGATGAATCTAAACATTGAGGCAGAGAATGGTAAACGTCAGCATGGGCCACAAAATCATAACCATGTAATAGATTTACCTGCTTTTGGAAAAGTTTCAGTATCAAAAGTGTCATTCTTGTCTAAGAAAGCATTTTTTTAAAGCAATTGTTCAAGCCCTCTGAGGCAAATTATATAAATACATACCAGCCAAATTCATGCTATTTGGGCTCATAGTTCGCACATTGTGAGTCCAATTGAAACTAAATATGGTTGCTTTATTCAGCTTACATGGTAAAAATATTTTCAACAAAATACAAACAATATATATTCGATTATACTTTTTGCTGGAATATGCATAAGAAATGCACTCCTACAATGTGAGGCACTGCTCTCAGTGTTAAGGATAAGTGGTGAAGGACTGTGCTCTGAGTAGCTGTGATATCCACTAATCACACATTAGACCTGTTCGTCTCACGTCAGCCAGGTCCCATTAAGCTGAGCAGTGTGTCCAATTGGGTTGTCTTGTCTCATCTCGAGAAATTCTTTCTATCTTCCTGCCTCCTCAAGATAGCACAGTGACTTTACTTTACTCCCCTCCCCTCTCCTAACCTCAGATATTATCTCATTTTTAAGATTTTTTTCTGTGTAAGGTAGTAAATTGAAGAGTGACAGGAAAGATGTCACATGGAACATACCTTAGCCTGCTGAACTAGCAAGACACCCTAAACGACCTCTCCTTCTGAATTCTTCCACACTTCAAACAGAATGTATTACCACATTAGGTTTCATATAGTGCATGTCAATATAAGCACCATATGTCAGAGAGTTTCCTTCTTGAGACCAACCCACTAACTTCAGGATGTTGGTTTGTGTGTGTCTCGTGTGTGACATTTGTGTGTGTCAGAACACAGAGAAGCAAATGCGACAGCTGGCAGTCATCCCTCCTATGCTGTTTGACGCTGAGCAGCAGCGCATCAAGTTCATCAACATGAATGGATTGATGGATGACCCCATGAAGGTGTACAAAGATCGGCAGGTTATGAACATGTGGAGCGAGCAGGAGAAGGACACTTTCAGAGAAAAGTAAGCAGAACACTTCAGTAAAATCATGGTGGCAGACATAATTTCTTCTTCTTTGAATAGAAAAAATCTCCTTTTGTCCTTATTTCCTAGCAGCTGGTTTGGGTTTTGTTGGCCAAATATACAGCTAAAAATAGCTTTTGACAGCAACATTTTGGCTTATGGCGTTGGCATTTTTGCACCCAGAATACTATTTATTAACAGACTTTTTTTTTCCTATTGTTTTTTTTCAGGCATTTCACATTCAACTCTGTACATTTGTAATTTTTGTCAAATCCCATATTAGCTTCCTTCTCCATTCTCATTTTGTAGACAAAGTGCTTAAGAGCTTCTTTTTAAGCAACAAAAATAAAGTATGTCTTTTACTTCCTGTGAAGTATGTGTGACCGATAGAGTCCATAAGTTGGAAGGAAGTGAATCTTCCCTTTTCGTGAGAAACGAGAGGAGGCGTTTCAAGCTGCCAAATCCAATCAAACCTACACAGTAAAATCAGTGACTTTAAAGTCTACCCACATGCAAACGGAAGAGCTTCAGTTTCTTCTAATAACTCTAATCCAAAACATACAGTAAGACATTTGATCACCAGTGACTATAGTGTAATATTTGATAATTTATTAGATGCCAAATGTTTTAATTTTGGATTAATAAATAATTTAGTGTCTCTCTTGAGATATTTTTTTTTCTTTAAAGTAAGCTAAGTTAATTTTCTTTTTCTGTTATTCAGTTTGTCTTATTCTGTGATCTATTTCTTTTGGCGTCCTTGAGGAAATGCCAATGATTTTGAATCATTCCAGTAGCAGGTTACAAAAATGTCTTTGTTCTGCTCCCACAGGTTCATCCAGCACCCCAAAAACTTTGGTCTGATTGCGTCTTTTCTGGAGAGAAAGGTATTAATTTATTTTCCTTTTACTTTTACTTATTATTGAGTGATCCAGTCTTCTCAGGAAATGACTGTTAAAAAAAAATGACATTTCTGTCATGTTTCAGACGGTGGCGGAGTGTGTGCTCTTTTACTACCTGACCAAAAAGAATGAAAACTATAAGAACATAGTGCGGAGGAACTACAGACGCCGAGGAAGAAGCCAGGTATTCTCACCTTTCAAGCTAATGGTTCAAAAAGATACTCTACTTTACATCAAGGCCCAATCACACAACAGGCTTTGTAGACCTTAAAATCTGAGGGGCACCACTCCGTCTTTTTTTAAGAAGAGCTGTACAGGCAGAAGCACTGGAAGTCTCCTTTCCAAGAAGTCAGCTGCTGTCAGTCACTCAGCTAACTTCTTTAATGACAGTAACTAATACCATCGCTAGTTAAAGAAAAACTTCCATTTCAATCATTACACTCCAGGACTGATGCTGTTGTCAAACAAGTTTGGCAGGAACAACCACTACTAACTTTTCCCCTATTTGACTTGTGTATAGTGAATGTAACTTAAGACTCTATGTAGAACATGAACATGTCTTTGGGCACACAGGGCTCTTTGCAAGGCATACAATGCAGATAAACGTTGATAAACGGCATGCAAAAACAGCACTCAAAAGGATTAAACTCCTTGAAAACTACTGAAAATGGGGCATTAATCTCACTACCAGCACTGGAGCTATAGTGATGTTTTTGCAGAACAGTGAGGTAGTCTAAGCCGCAGAACATCATGATGAAGAGAAACGCCAAAGGTCACGTAGTTGTGTTGATCAAGTGCCACAGTTTGCTTAACACTGTTGTGTCAGCACTGTTTCCATACTGACAGTTTTTTTAAACACAGGTCATTTCTATTGCTAATGAGCTCCCAGTTATTACTTAGCCTCAGATCAGGTGCTAGCAGTTAAAATTTATAGTGGTGGGCACTAAGGAAATGGCACATTCATTTACTGGTGACCTTTTCCTGTGGGTACGAGGATGGTGTCTCCTCATCTTTCCTGAAAAAACCTCTGCTCATTACCTGGTGGTTTGCTCCACATCTCTTGAGTAGCACCTATCACAGTCACAGAGGGAGGTAGCTGCAGAGGAGGAACAGAAAGTGCAGTGCTTTATGGCAGAATAACTGGAAATACTAATAGGGATTGTGTTTGGGTAGTGGAGAAATGGTTAAGATTAGTAATAGCCCCCCCCAACTACACTTTCTGTAGGGCTGCCACTGGATTAGCTTGGGGCATGTTTGGACGCAGTGCTAACAGATCTCTATAGTATTTGTTTTCTGTCTGAGTTAATTTCAAAGAAAGTGAGAGGATATTAGTGATATTATGCAAATAGAGAAAAACGTAGCTTCTGTGAGTGAATGGTGCATTTTGATCTTGCTCTTCTCCCATGCCACCTTGCTCTACATACCCTCTTTTTCATGGTTTCTCTCCCCCCTTTGGTTCTCTGGCTCTCTCTCTCCTTCTCGGTCTCAATTTTTGTCCCTTTTATGTTCCCTTGCCATGAACCACATGTAATGTGTCTTCTTTTTTTTTTTTTTGAGCAAATATGTAGTAAAGAGATCAACAAAGCTTTACGTTCTTTGGATGAGCATTAGGCCAAAGGCAGCAACTGCGAATACATCAAATAAAGTAGAAGTTCTTATCAGTAAAAGTATGTCTGCTTAAATATTAAGCAGTGTTTAAGGTTTTTGGTCAGACCTTAGTCTGTACTAAACTGAACTCTAACCCTAAAAGCCCAGACAGCCAGGAAATTAGTAAGGAAGTGGATCTGGGTGCTTAAAGAGCATGTTTCGGAACTTTCGTATCCTGTTTTGTTTTGTGTATTCAGAAAATGAATAGGATTTTTTAGGTTAGTAACTATTCTGTACTTTAAACAAGTGAAACCAAGTCTTTAGAAATAATTTTATGTTTCATGTTTTTTCCAAAACACCATGGTGCAGTGTCTCATCAAACAGACATTGTACCGTTTGCAGCTGTGTGTCAAAAGTACATTTATATCTGAATAATGTCTTAGATATCAGATCTGCCACAAGAAGTGCCTCCTCACTCACTGTTTGCAAATAAGCAGAAAACGTATGTTGTTAAAAGGGATGGATTGTGGCTTGTAATTATAGAGAAATATTGGAGGAATCTGCGTGAAACGGTCACTTTTACCTATTGACATACTTGGCAGTCTTTTTCACACCCCTGCTCAGCCAAAGGCTCATCCCTGCTTCGAATGCTATTGTGTTTATTTGTTTATTTATCTGATCTACTCTTCGACTTGCTGCTATCCTGTAACTTGCTGCTGTAACACCCGAATATCCCCCACGGGGATAAATAAAGTTTTATATTATTGTCACATCAGTTTTGCAGGCATTATGCAGTATTATTTGGGCAGAAAATCAATGACCACCCTTTACTGGGCCAATGGATTGATTGTGGTCTGCTTTCTGTAGTGAACAAAATTTTAATATTATGCAAAATGATTTAGGTGAGAATTGCAGTTTTTCATGTTTGTCTGTCTACACATTGAAGTGTATGTGTCTACGGTATACAGGTTACAGGAGAGGTCAGGGTGTTTGTTGGTAAGTCTATCCAGTTGCCAGTCTAACCAGTGTATCCAGTTACCTGGGATTATCTTTTAACAGAATGCATTGTTGTTTCTGTCTCCTTCGTCGCAGCACGGCCAGCAGCAGCAACAGCAGCAACAAGTGCACCGGAGCAGCCAGGAAGAAAAGGAGAAGGAGGAGAAAGAGAAGGAGGGAGAGAGGGATGAAGAAAAAAATGAAGCTGAAGACAAGGAAGATGGAATGAAGTGAGTCGCTTTTTAATAATGACTAAGCCTTCCGCTTTTTGAATTTTTAACTCTAAACACTGTACACTGTAATGATGACTTTACTTATTGATTCATTAGAAAAGCACACTGACAGAGTGAGAGGAAACAATGCAGCTGAGTGAAAACATTTCTACCACTTCGTATGAGCCTGAACTTATGCAGCTGCAACAGTCTTCTCACTTTCCCCATTTCTCCAACACACAGTTTTAGAATTGTTCCAGGTCAGGCTTCAGCAAATGGAGTAGGAGTAAGTTTTGGCTAGGGGGAGCGGATCTGGAAATCCAATCATTCTGTAACCCTTGAGCTCTTACTTACTCACCTCCAGCCAGACTTTCCACCTACGGCAAATTCAAGCGTCCATTCGTTCTCCCTATTAAAACAGCTGTTTTCCTGTTTATGCTTCTCCCCTTCCCAATAGGATGCCAAGTGTAATTTTTTAAATTCTGTGTGTATTTTGTTAGTCTGGGGTATTTTGGTGGCGGAAAAAAAGCAGTATGATTAACCTAGCGGTCAATTTGAAAAGTCAGTGTGTAAGGAGTAATGTGTATGTGTGCAGGTGGGCATAGTGGTGGAGAAGGGGGTGTTTTCAGGCACAGTGCCAGCAAAGGATGCAAAACAACAGATTGAATATCGCTGCTTTCTGGTGCCTGAAAATTAATAGATTAAAACTCTTATGTCTGTATTCATGCACTATATTATAATGTCAACTGAAGCTGTACACTACAGTAGTTTCAAGTAATAGCAGGCCATATTTATTAGCAGTTGTGTCAGACTAGAAGATGATGATGAAGCATTGCCTACTGCCTCCTTGCTCTGAGGCGAGGCCAGGGGACTCCGTGACTCCCAGCACACCCTGCTGCCTGCCTGTCCCTGGCACAGCTTGCTTGCCTATATTTAGCTAGCCACCGGCTCCCCTCAGTAAGATTAATGGAGCTGGGGGAAGATGAATGGAGGTGCAGTGGGTTCAAATTCAGTGGCTGTCTCCTGGCATGCCATTGTGCTGACACTCGATAAGTTATCTTAGGAAAAAAAAAAGAAAGAAAAAGCAGTGTCTGTATACACGTTCACATTGTGTCTTTGAAGTTTGTGTTTCAGTCTGCAGCATTCTCTAGTTGCCTGTCCTCATGCAGACAAACTGTATGACAATCTGTGCCCAGATTTGTGACACTAAAGTCAATGCAATGTAGAGACCAAAGCAGCATAAGAGACATGGTGATGGACACAAGTTTGAATTAAATATTTGGGACTGACTGAATAGCAGCATGGCCCGTATTTGCATCTCAGAAAAGATTGTATCGGTGTTATTTCACTAGTGAAATCTCCCTGCACTTCAATGTACATTGCAGCAGTACTGTCGCAGTGGCACATTTTTTTGTTGGTAGCTCTGAATTTCAGTACATTGGCTTTAAGTGTCAACTTTCTGATTTAATTTGATGGAGTGTACATTAACATTACTTTACAGCCTTTCAGGAATTATAGCCCTTTTTATACATTAAAATAGACACAATGTCATAATTTACTATTTGGTTGCACTGTTTTTGCAGTCAGTGACAGCCTAAAGCCTGTGACCCATTGTCATCAGCAGACACTTGGCATCTTCCTTGGTGATGCTGTACCTTGCCTGTACTACAGCCATCTTCAATTCTTGCTTGTGTCAGGTGCTGTTTGCCTTTAGTCTGATCTTCAGCAGTGAAACACATGCTCAGTTGGACTGAGGACATTTGGTTGTTTGGCAATAAAAACGCTGCCTTTTTTGGGTCTAAATGATTATTATCAGCTGCCCAAAAATTAGCGGACTGTGTATAGGGCTTTGACTCCTATGTCAGTGACCCATCATATGCACACCTTCAAAACATCTTGTATATCTGTGTATCTCTTGCTGACTGTGTTGACATTTCTCAAACACAGGGATGACACGTCTGGAGAAGATGCAGAGGACAAAGAGCCCACTGTGGCTTTTAAGGGTCGACGCACAGCCAACAGCCAAGGGCGCCGCAAGGGCCGCATCACCCGCTCTATGACCAGTGAAGTGGAGGAGACCACCACACCGCCACTCAACAGTGAGCTTGGTCAGTCTCAGCTGCACTGCACCAAATTCATGCCAATTTACTCCTCTGTCTGGTTTTATTTTAACATCAGAATACATTTAGCATGCGGCTACTGTCATATTGCATACTGTAAATGGAGAGGGTGATGTGGGTAAACAATATGAAATGTATTGTTGGTCAAATCGGAATTAAACCATTGTAATATACCTGATAAACACAGAGACATGACAAGAAACTTTATTTCATATTTGTTATATGGAAATGGAATATGTTATTTCTAACTGGGTGCAAAACATTAACTAATAGCTAAAACCAATAATGTAGAACAAAAAAAATTGCACATATCATTGCAATTAAACAATAGAGAAGGTTTACAGAATACGGAAGTATTTCAATACCGTCATGCAGGATTGACTTTGTCACCTTTGATCTAGTTGTGGCCTCCTTTCCTGCACCACAAGAGCGCACTGTTGTTCCTTTTGTCTTCATTTACTTATTCACATTCAGTCTTGCACTCGCCTTTTTTCCTAAGTGACTGCATGAACTATGTAGTTTAAATCCCATCTGTTGGCAAAAGACAAAAGTATTATTTAAGGACAAAATACTTGTGTGTCAGCAGTGTCCCCTCGCTTAGCTCTTTGTTTCCTCGCAGATGGTAAGTCAGCCATGCACACACTAACACTCTTGCTGCAAGCTATCAGGGATTTTTGATGTTTCAGCAGTTGTGTGTATATGCATGCAGTCGCTCCTGCAACACAGGTTTAGTCACAGGGAATCCCCAGGTGACTCGGGTTGGAAGGGCTCCCATCAGCAGCCCCCCTCCGCCACTGTTTGTTCCCCTGCTGGCAGCAGTGCTAGCTGGCCCACTGTGGCCTTCACAGGTCCATATAGAGGACACATAAGCACAGGCTCCTGCTCCTCTGTCTGCCATGCAGAGCCAGGGTCGGCCTGGCTTATGGCCTGTGTAGGGAAAGAAGCTAGTTATGTCTATAATCATTAACTGACTTCTCTCCTTGGATTTCCTGCTTCCTCCATCTAAAACAAACAGTCCCTAGCGACCCACACTGCAGTGCCTCACTGGCAAACAGCACGAGCTACCCTGCCCCCCACCCTCTTATTCTTTTTTCTTCTCTAATTTCTCTCTCTCCTTCCTTTCCTCTTGTCAGTCACTCCCTAACTGACTTTGTGACAACTGCCCACTCCCCCTCCTCCCGCCTTCTCTAACTTGGTGGTTCTCTTTTTTTTTTTTTTAACAGCCAATCTGGAAATGAATGAGAGCTCTCGCTGGACTGAAGAAGAGATGGAAATTGCCAAAAAAGGTAATACAGAGTAAACCTTTATTCTCTCTGTGAAGTGTAACTTCATCGCAGTTACTGTGCATTATAATAGCGATGTCAAAGGAAAGAACACTATTAGCAGCTCAAGCACTGTTTTGCGAAAGCATAGACAAGTGATGTGGCTGTGACTTCCTGTTAGTGAGGCAGCAACTGCCACGTGCTGCTAGGTTGTGTCTGTGCGTATATGTGTCCGTCTGCCTGGACTGGGTCTGTTGCTCTTTGGAGTGTCCCCGTCTCTCTGGGTCAAGGCAGCCTGTCTTTTTATCAAGCAGGCTGTAAAGTCTGCCTCTTATCAGCCAGCCCCTGCAAATGCAGCAGTCATTAACTCAGCCCGTTTATTGTCTCTGACTGAAGATTACCCAGAAGCCTATGGCTAATTCACAGAGCTCGCTGACATTCTGCCCATTTTCCTTGCATCAGCGCCCTGTGCGAGTGTGTTTGACAGTGTTTGTTGTGTGCAGTGCTTGAGTCTCAGTTACTGATGTAATGAGCTCCTCACCCTCACTGGTTTCTAATGCGCACTACTCTTCGTATTCTTTATATTATGGATTGCACCAGATTGATGGTCAGATCTGGTTCTCATCTGTTTGGGTATTTAAAAAAGACATATTTACATGTTCCAAGAAAAGGTGATGAGTGCTGCAGGCAGTAATGTTGATATTTATAAATATATTTACCTTTGACTCATTAAATTACCAAAAGTCAGCCTGATGTGTGTATTTAAATACATCTTTTTATAGATGTTTTTTAAAATTTTGGTCTTAGTTGGCTAAGTACTGTCTTTGTAATGTCAAGTCCTGCTCTCTGTACATGACTCAAGGCAATTTCATGGCAAGGCGGCTGCTTTGTGGCCATTTGTAGATGATGTGTCATCTTGCTTTGTGTGACTCTCACTTCTGCTTCTGACTAATTTAACCTGTCCTCCCTTGTAATCAACAGTAGATGAAGTGCCTCTTGCAAGCAGCTATCAGCGGCTTGAATGTGATATTGAAACCACATTTGGTCTAGAGGCGTTATTGCAACTGTCCCGTGCTGTGTGTGTGTGTAGTGTCTCCTGCAATTTGGGGTTTGTGAATGTGTGCAGGTTTGTATGTTAAGAGGTTATTTTGCGATAACTGGCGCTGGCCTGGTTTGGACATGGTCCTGTGTAGTAATCCTGGTTAATGTCTTCAGTTCCATTCTCCTGCAGTGGGATTAGTGGGGCTCTCCATCCCAGAGGATTAGCCTGGCAGCTCGGTGGGAGCAGGGCTTCTATGAAGGGCTTATGTAACCACAACCACAGAGTCCCAGCTACAGTACTGAGGGCTGAAGAGGAGGAGCTGCACTTGCCATTTTTCATCAGTTCTAACAACCACCTCCACACCTGCCAAAAGGGATTCCCCTTCCAAGAACTCACACTCCAAGATCATAACCCCATCCCCCCATTTCCTAAGCTTGTCAAGGTGCTCTCCCTTGCTGGTGCTTGACATGTATATGTTTTAAAGGGGCTTAGGCGTCCTGATGCTAATGTGTTTATACCCTTGAGCTAAACAGATATGAGTAATGGTATTTATTGTGCCTGGCAGGACATCAGCATTCCAGCATGGCAGCGCCAGCCAGCGCTGCCTTCGAGGATGGCATGGCCAAACTCTGAGATAGATCACACTTGTCTACACTGCTCATAAAGACTGGTACCTCAAACAAGGGACGGTCAATCTTTATAAAACCCCTCTCTTAATCCACCAACTCTGTGTGTGTGCGTGCACAATATGTGTAGAAAAAGGCTGTGTCTATGTGCACTTAGTCCAGGCTGTGTGTGTTTGCATGTGCACCTTCTTGGCTGGCGTTTATGTAAGTGCACTAATCTGGCAGGCTTTGCTTGGGTGCAGGCAGGCAGCTGGATAATGGCCCCTGCTCTGCTTGCTGGAAGAACCCATTTAAAGGAGCAGCAGGTAGAGAATGCCATATTATTTTTTTCTTTCCCCTCCACTGTTGCTCTATCTTTGTCTTTCGTTCTGTCCATCTCTCTCGGGATGGGAGATGGCAACGGCCCAGATTGGCAAGAGCTGTGGAAGATTTGGCAAGTGCCTCTTTCCCCCACTCACTTTGTCGCTCCCCTCACTCTGTGTTGTTATAGACTGGAGGGAGGTCACATTCAAGATGAAAAGCAGGTCAGTCAGGAAAAATGTGAAAGCCTTTATGCTTTCTCATGGTATCAACATCAACCTTGCCGCTGCCCCCCCTGCTTACTCTCCACTTCTGTATCCTTTCCCTTTCTCCATTGTCTCATTGGCTCAGTGGTTCTGCTGTCTCTCTATCCCTTTCCTCTTTCTCTGGGCTGCTCTCTCTCTCTCTGCTCTCTGTTTACTCTTGGATTGCCTGAGTGTGTGTTTGCGTCTATGTGCTAGAGTATTAACAAGAGTAGAGAGAGAGAGGGTTCGAATGAGTGTGGACTCACTCATGCGTGTGTGTGTGTGTGTGTGTGTGTGTGTGCCGCGGTGCCTGCTGGCAGACTGAGGTAGGGGGAGGGACGGAGAGAGGGAGGGAGGGGGAAAAAGAGAGACAGAGGAGAGATCAGATGAGAGGAGAGAGAGGCTGAGCACATAGCACCGCCCCACAGTCCCACTTTCCTGTGGAAGTCTTCCCAGACGACCGCCATTGGGGAGAGACACGGCAGAGAAGAACAGACCAGCACTGATTGAAGCACAGGGAGGACAGAGTGAGAGGAAAAGGAGGGGAGAGGCCAGGAGCATGTGCTGTTTTGGAGCATGTCAACCTTTCTCCGGCTCAAGTGTCAAGCCAGCTGGCAGGAAGAGCGCAGAGACTGAGCTGTTTTCATCTCCTCTGCTCTGGATCGGAAGGCCCAGCCCTGAAGAGCTTCCCGACTGGCCCTCCAGAGATCAGACCGTCTAATAGTGTTATCCACCGCAGGGCCACGAGACGACGGCTGGAGTGACAGGCATGTGACAGACAGGAACAACCACTTTGTGGCTGCACCAGGTGTTGATTGGACTTTCTCTGGGAGGAGCTAATGGGAATACACTGTCCTGATTGGGTGTGAGGCTACCACCTGCTTCAGTATTGCTACCGCTGATTGGATGTTTGTTCCATGTGTGTTGCTTCAGCAACTAAGACCCTGAGTCAACCAGAGCTGCTTGGGATTGTGCTTTGTGTGCTTGCTTATGATGGAATAAACTGGATGTAGCCAGAAGTCATAACAAAGTGATCTTTGACTTTTAGTAAATTAATTGCATTGTTATTGCTTCAGGTTCAGTGGGTGCAGCAAAGTTTTTGTCTTACTTGTTTGAATGTGTGCAATAGTATGTCACTGTTTGTGTCTTTGTTTGTCTGAACACATGTGTGTTTGTGTGTACTCTGGCAGGTTGTGTGGGGGTGGACTTGTAGGGCAGTCCTCCCCTCTTGTGAGGCGGCTGTTAAAGGTTAATAGGTATCTGTCACATGTCTCAGTCCGCTTGCAGCGAGTCAGGCAGAGCGGTCTTCTTTTCTTTTCTTCCTTGGAGAAGCTTTCCTAGCAATGCCTTTAGTGGCAGCAATGAATATTTCAGCTGAAAAACCTCTTCCACTTTAACACTTGACAGGTTGTCAAGGTGCACAGCAGCTTTTAGACACCAGCAGCTCAGACTTGAAGATCACCTTTGCTTGTTATGGTAGTTCTTTTTTTACTGGTATTAATAAATTCTCAGCATGACAGTGAATATTATACATCTTCTTACATCTGCTGGATTATGCACCACAGCTTTACTAGCCCTTTTGGCAAAAGTTTTTTTTTTATATATATATCAGTATATTATATAGTATATATCTCTGTGTAACAGAGATTGTGTTTGACTTATATCAGTACGCAGATAAATATAATGTACATGGTTTTGCAAGGGATGGATTTAATTTAAGAAGTGTTACCATGCAAACAGTTTTCTGGTTACTTCTGGATATCGTATTTGGGGTGACTTGTTTACATGTATCTTCATATCTTGATTATGGGTATCCCTGTACACATAAATAAATACAGTTAGTATAGTCTTGTGAATAATACCCTAGAAATTAAACTTGCAAACAACTAATAGACCAGCTTTTATTGCAGCTATTACTTATTAATAGCATTATTCAATAAAGCGTTGGTATCAGTCAGTCTTTCTGATTAATGCGAGAGTTGAAATGACAGGGCTGTAAACAGCTGTCCTTTCCTCTCCTTTGGCTCAGACTTCTGCTTGTTGTCCTACTGCCTCCATTAAGCGATGAGATGCAGAGTCCTCTGACCCCATGTCCAAGGTTATCCCAGAAGGTGTTGGCTCTGTGCCTGTTAATAACACCACCCTCCCCCCACAACCCTTTGAGAGGCTGTCCTGTTGCCAGGACCTGTCAGGCTGGCACAGGAAACAAGTGGGTGGCGTAAGCTAAGCCTCTTACAACACACACTGTTAATGAGCTGCCTTTAGCTAACAGCAGACTCTGGGGGGGGAAACACCAGAGCAAATTCTACGCTATCTGTCTTTCTCACTCACTTCCACTTACACACCGACTACTCTCTACATCTCTACTTTTAGCACACATACGCTCAGCAGTTGTGTGTGTGTGTGTGTGTGTGTGTGTGTGTGTGTGTGTGTGTGTTTCATGACGTGAGGGTTGATCTATCACAGCTCTGGCCCAGCGGGTGCCTGTAGACTCTTGTGTAAGGCACAGTCATGTGGTTGACTGTGTAAAGGACCAGGGTTTCTTGGAAGTGGGTCACATCAAAGTCAGTCAGAATATGACACAGAGTGACCCCAGTGGGCAGAGTTAGTGATGTCATTGGTATGACTGACGGTTGAGCCACCACACCACCACTCCTTTCTCTCTGACTCTACGTAGGAAGCATTCGAGCTATGGTGCTGCTGCTGGGAGAGTGCTACTGTGTCTAGGTTGCATTGTGAACTTAACTCCAAGGCTGTGCTACAGTTTTGACAGCTGAATAGAGACCGATGTTTATGGCTGTTGATTACCATAGTGAGACTTCCATGCTGTGCACTTAAAGAGATTGTGGTTGGAGATATTCTTCATAGAACCAAAATAACCATTCCATTTACAATCTTTACAACAAGTGCACTTTGCACAGCTTTTGTAAATTTTTTTTTTACAACTGCATAGTGAACATCATTTGATATGGAGTGGAGAAGTAGTCGTGCAAGGCCACGTCATCCATGTCTGCCTGTCTTTGTTCCTATTCTATCCTAATCCCTCTGCCTGTCCATCTGTTGATTTCAGGCCTTCTCCAGTATGGTAGGAATTGGTCCGCCATCGCCAAGATGGTGGGATCAAAAACCGTGTCACAGTGCAAGAACTTTTACTTCAACTACAAGAAGAGGCAGAAACTGGATGAGATTCTGCAACAGCATAAAATGAAATCGGTAAGCACGGGGAAAGTTTGTGAGCCACGTGGTGCTGACAAAGTAAAGTCATTCATGCTTTTTGTGCATGACCAAGCTATAAAATTGTTTCTGGTTGTCTTCTGCATCTGAAGATCTTTGTTCCCTGGGTTGTTTTTATTTAGTGTGTGTTTGATTTGACCCAGGAGAAAGAACGAAAGGCCCGTCGTAGGGGCAAAACCCTGCAGAATGAGGAGGCCAGTGCCCCGTATGCAGCAGAGGAGGAGGAGATGGAGGGTTCAGGAGCCAGCGGTAATGAAGAGGAGGCCCCTGAAGATGGAGAAGGTACACCACTCCCAAGAGCTACATACATAATGCTAATTGTCAAAACAAATCACTGTATAAATCGAACGTTCTATGTTAAGTAAGTTTCTCTTTTTGAGCATAATGAATCTTTTACAGTTTAAAAAAGGATGCTGTTTTATTTCAGTATATACTATTTTTGCAGTAGTAAAGTGGTTATAAAATAGTTCTGTGTATCAGCATTTATTATGTAAGATGGTTAAAATCATGCTTGTTGCCGTGGATCTGTTTGTTTTTGTCAAATGTACTGAGTTAAGCAAAATGGATGCCTTTACAATATGTACACTCACTGGACACTTTATTAGGTACACCTATGAAATATAATGCAATCCAATACAACAGATCCGTCGCAGATTCTACCTTTTATGAAGCTTATAATGGCCAGTTTTTGGTTAAAAGTTTCTGAGAAGTGTTAATTCAACTATATGTTTATTATTGAGGTCGTATTTAGTAGTGGTGTTATACTGGACTGGATTATATTGAGTGTTTCTAATCTTCCTCCTTCATGTTTGTAAATGGTGTTGGCAAAAACATTAGAAACACCTCTCAATATAATGCAGTCAGGTTCAACACCACATCAAACTACAACCTCAATAATACACATATAGTGGAATTAATACCTCTGACAATGTAATTTATGGCTGAGCTGTTGTATTGGATTGCATTAGATTGTACAGGTATACCTAATAATGGCCACTGAGTGAATATAATGTAATGTAACAACTAAGCTCTTGAAACTTCAAGTAGCTCTCTGTTAACTTGAAGAATCATGTTCTGCAATGACCATCATAAAAGTATCCTGAAAATCCTGCTGTAGTTTGTTGATAAAAGTATACTGTGTAGACTGTACTTCCACAATCGCGCGCTGAAGCCCCAGGGTATTTTGTCCATCATCCCAATTGGTTTTGTGTTGCTCCTTATTGTACAGTGAAACCTGATTAGGCAGAAGACTGGCACTGTGAAGAATCTGGTTTAGCAGAAAGAGATGGGAAAAGATGGAAGAAGAAAGGACAAGGGGATATAACATGATTTACAGTATAAGCCCAGTCTTGTCTTCTGATCTGTGTTTCCTTTTGTCCTGCCAGGTGGAGCGAACAACAGCTCTGACACAGAGAGCTTACCCTCACCACACTCATCAGAAGACAGCAAAGCTAAGGAGGAAGGCTCAAGCAGGTCAAAGGCCAGCTCCAACAGCGGGGACAAGGAGGTGGCCGGGTCAGACATGGGCCAGGCAGGGGATGAGAAACCTCCTGTCAAGGAAGATGCAGACTCAGCAATCAAGCAGGAGATAAAGACTGAGACAGGGGAGCCCAACAAAGAGCAGCTGCAGCCAGCACCACCCAGCGATGCCACAGATAAAAAACCTCCTATAGCAGACACAGAGGAAGTCAAAAGCTCCACCAAGAGCTCCAAGAAGGACCATGGGGCCAAAACAGGCTCCCATGGGGACAGTGACTCTAGTGCCACTTGTAGCGCTGATGAAGTGGAGGAGACGGACAACACAGATAAGAGCAGGTAAGAATTCTTAGCAAGAGGTAAATAAATTAGTTTGTATTTCCTCAAAAAAATATTAATTTCCCATTAATTTAAATGAAAAATGTTATACTATCTATTTCCTGTTTTGTTTTCTATGTGACGTCATTGGGCCTGCTTGCGATTATTAGTGTCAAATGGCTTCTAGTTTTTGAGCAGTGGTTTACTAGGTGTCCTACTTCTGATCTACCACAGCGGATATCAGAAAATAAAGCAGCAAGGGTTATGAAGTGTTATTAGTTGCCTAGCTACACTGTACAGCATTGAAGCCATATTTGGCAAGACACTTGTGCGTACACCACAGGTTGCTCTTTTCTATCAACCAGAGATTTTATTTGCACTTTGTATGAATGAGAATATATATATTTACTGTATATATGTGTGTGTGTGTCTGTGAATAAGGCCAGAAATGGGTGTCAAAGTGCGTGGGAGAAGTGATTAGTTTTGTTTGCACGGTATTTGTTGAATTTTTTCCATGACAGCAGACTGCATGTACTGGCAGAGCCAAGGGAAACGCTGCCCTCTCTGCCAGAGCAAACAAAGGGAGTGTGTGTGTACACACTTTTGTATTGTTGTGCATTGGAGTGTGTGTCTGTCTATGTTGTGTGCTTTCGACAGATGTGCCAGACATGGATATGGATTTTTACTTCCAATTCATTTCCACAATCAAGGCTCTGTCAACACACACATATCCCACACACACACATGCACGTATCCCATGTATTCATGCTGTTCCCCATCATTTAAATACTTAAATACTCTTTGTGATAGTGCCTGTGTCTCTTGGGGGAATGGGTAGGCAGGCATGTGGGATGGAAACACAATCAGAACCTCTGCCCTCTCTTAGATGTTTTCTTTTTTCCTAGAGTTTTTAAATTTACATTAGAAAAAATAAGGTGTTTGAGCTCAAGCATATTTCTATCTGTGTGTGTGTGTGTGTGTGTGTGTGTGTGTGTGTGTGTGTGTGTGTGTGTGTGTGTGTGTGTGTGTGTGTGTGTGTGTAGAATGACTTCTCCACGGCCAAGCCTGCTGAACTACACTCATGATGGGGTCATATCCTCCCCACTGCAGAAGCCCATGGACCTGAAACAGCTCAAACAGAGGGCTGCAGCTATACCACCTATTGTGAGTCACTAGTTAAACTTTGTGTGTCTCATTGTGTGTATTTTTCATTTTTCCCTCATACATCACACAATAGCTAGGGGAAGAGCATCTCAGCTTGGAAAGTGTCTTTGACCCAGGTAGTGTTTTATAACAGAAAACTGATTTGCCCAGCTCACACAAACACACTCACACAAACACATACACACCCACACACACACTCTTCCATTGCAGTGGTATCAGTGCTGTCCCTGTCTCTCTGCTTACAGAGACAACAGTATAGCAGGTGAAATTGTTTAGTCATATTTGTATAAGATAAGCCAGCCAGATGGAGGATGATGGGATAGATTGCTTTGTGGAGAAGAAATTAGATCCCAGGCATGAGGGAAACTTTAGCTTACCAAGAAATAAGAGATGCTTATTAGCTATCATGTTTATCAGATACTGTATGTGGCTAACCATATGTCAAATGCCAGGTAGGAGTGGGCTTGTGTTATGTGTGTGGCGTGATTGTAACCTTTTTTCTTTTCCTCTCTTCCTGTGTGTAGATGCCAGAAGCCTCCATGCAAGGCAGTCAGCGGAGTGGGGGTGGCAAGGCAGTGCTGCCCCCCCACGCCCTGGCACTGTACCAGCAACAGATCACCATGGCTCATGTGGAGTCCTCTCATGAGGTCAAACAGCAACAGCAGCAACAACAGCAGCAGCTTTCAGGCCAGCCAGGCAAACAGCAGCCTTACACCCCGCAGGCAGACAGAGACAGGGAGGCTCTTCACAGCAGCAGCCCTCGTGTTCGTCCACGCAGCCCCTCCACCAGCGACAAGGATGGTACGCACACCTCCATCATGACAGAAAACCACCTTTGTTGTTTTTAGGCTTCATCATCAATACTTCACAAGTCAGATAGTATTTAGAGTAGTAGAGGATGTTTTGTAAGCTGCTAAAGTTACAAATATAGGAACCCTGCTCACAAATTCCAGCATTTTTCTGACATTAATCTCCCCCTCCATCTTTTTCCCAAGCCTTTATTTTCTTTCTGTATGATCCCTAGTGTTACTCTTCTGCAGGCTTTATGTATGTATAACATGGTACATTGCTAAACTTGTCAACTGTTTGGCTTGGATGGATTTATGGAAACAAGATTAGCACTGTAAATGAGGAATAATGAAATGATAAAAAAAGAAAATGGAGGTTAATGAAAGTGCTGTGTATTATGCAGTTTTAGTAGCATTTGATCTAGTTTTATTTAGTTGGTCCTTGCTGCACGCTCTAACCTTGAGTCTGTGTAGTGCTTAGGGTATTCAAGTGTTTCTGGGACACTCGTGGAGAGGGAACTGATAAATGGTCTGGTATTGCTATTGACCCAGAAGGGAATATAGTCTAGTTCAGTGCACTTACTGTGAGCTTGTGGAATGTGAATCTCTGAGAGCACAGTGTAAGACTTTTAGCAACAGTCCAGACAAAGACAGGTCTTTTATAAGCAACTGGGCACAGCAGCTGTGAACTCTGAAGTACAGCAACCACTTTTTCATGACATGATGAAGCAAAAGGCTTAAAAAGCTTTGTATACAGTGCCTGCCACAGAGGCAGGTGTAGACATATTTCCAAGCTACATTGTGGCTACTATTTGCTAGTATTTGGCTGTTGGCAAATACAAAAGTCACACCATGTGATAACAGTAAAGTGTTTATGTAGTTAGTGCATGTTTTTTTTTGTGAGAGAGAAAAATTCTGTGAGGTTGCGATGATCTGTGGTGTGTTTGTGTCCCTTCAGAGCTGGAAGGCAACGAGAGGTGGTTACTGACCCTCCTGCAGGGATTAAGTAGGTTCACCCCTTGCCACACCATTTCCCTTTTTTAATTACACCTTAAGCACAATGCAGGGTGATCACCTCCTCTGCTGGATTTTACTGTGTGTACTTTACAATAAATATTAGCAGTGGCTTGTTGTGTATTTTGGCGTATTAATTCAGTGGTGATATCAACCTGGCTGGGAAGTGGCGTGAGGGGTTCTATGTGCTCACGAACGACAATGGTGACAATGTGAGCGGCATCTAAAGAACAGCTTCTTGGATTAGTGGAGGTCTAGCTGAGTGCTGTGCTTTGGTCCTGACTCTGTTTGTGTGTTGTTGTTGCAGAAAAGTCCCGGGCTTTCTCTCCGCATGGGGAAGCCAAGAAGCAGGCACTGGGTCCTGATGACCTGAGGACCTCTAACTTGGGTCGACCAGTTCTCTCCCCCTACCCCATGTCCCCGCGAGATATGGCCAAGATCAGTCACGACCAGCACCTGCTCCACTTCAACTGTGAGTCCTCTTCTCTGTCCTGCCCTATCTTTATATTCCTCACAAACCTCAGTTTTAATATGTATTGTATATTGTATTATAGGAACTTGAACAACAGTTCTACTTCTTAATGGTAAATTGCCTCTAGAAACCGTCTGCCAAAAATCTCAACTTCATAATCTCTCCTGCCTTCCAGCGTTCCAGCAAGCAGGCCACCCTTCACTCTCTAGTCTACCACAGGACAGTGGTAGGCTAGCAGCAGTGAGGCCCCTCACGATGCCAGAGCCACCGCCACTCATTTCCTCCACCAAGCCAGGAGGCTCCATCACTCAGGTATAGCACCGCAGAAATAAACTAGGACTTTTACATAGTCACAGTTGGCCCACAGAAATCATGGAATTTCAATTGTTTTTTGGGGGGGGGAAATATATTCTTAGTAGCACACTCAAATATTCACTACATGACCAAATACTTGTTTCTGCAGGGCACCCCAGTGCAGTTGCACAGCCCAGCTCATGGGTTGGACCACGGGAAGATGCCCCCCACACAGATGGGGTTGTCTTGGATGGATCAGAGGAAAGTGGGTGAGTAAAATTGTCTGGAGTGACTAGTGTACTTTAGTTTTTCTTTCCTGTAAGTTGCCATCCACTTCTGCCTTATGCCCATAACAACTTATATTGAGGTCTGATCATCTGTTGCATCACCATAGACATGTCTTTCTCATTACTGTCTCTCTGTTCATCCCTTGCTTTTTCCAAACTGTCATGGACTATACAGCAGGTCCTTTCCCTGTGATAAAGCAGGAACAGTTGTCCCCTCGCAGTTCATCCTCCCAAGCTGACAACCTGTCGACCCAGGGGACACCTCATGATGGTGCTGCTGGACGTGGTGGGTGGCTCACCTTTTCTTCGCTGTTATTTATTTTCCATATGCAGTAAATTTGTATTGTGGCCACTGTGCACTGAAAAGATTTACCTCCTCAGTGACCTGTGGTACACAGCAAGGACCACACTGGAGTGACTTTGAGTGTCTCTAAATGTACTTGAGTGGCCCAGGCTAGACTTAAATCTCAATTGAAAATCTGTGGGGAGTTGAGTTCACTGAAGCTCATCTGATCTGACAGAGCTTGGAGGGATGTGAAGAATGAGAGAAACTGCCCAAATCCATGTGTGCAAAGCTGGTAGACGCAAACTCAAGAAGATTTAAAGCTGTAATTACTACCAGTGGTGCCTCAACACTTCAGTTTTCCTTTTTAAAATAAATTTGGAAAACTTAATAAAGCCATGCTTTCACTCTTACATCAGTAGATACAGTGTTTAGACTGAAAATTAGACTTAAATAATACTGTAAATGCGTTTAAGACAACGAACAGTGATCGAAACAATCAGTGCCATTTGTTTTGGTTGCAGCTGTGCTCACAGGCTTTTTGGCCAGTCTTAGAGACATTTTTGAAAACATTTATTCCCAATGATTGTTTACAGTGTGTTCCACTTTAACTACTCTTAATTCTGTTTTTCTTTCTTACTATCTTTACAGCTTCTATTCAAGCTGTTCAGGGAGGTAGTATCACTAAGGGCCTCCCAGGGACGAGAATGCATCCAGATTCCTCAATCTCCTACCGAGGGGGCTCCATTACTCAGGTGAGCTCAGACAAACAAAGTATAGTGAGTCTAGGTCCTTGGTCTTCCTCAAGGCTGCTAAATAGGGGTTAGGAAAGTTGTTTACTCTCTTTCTCTGCTAATCCCAGTGGAGATTTGCTTTGGATACTTAAAGTTTTCTACATAACTAAGCTGCACAGAGTACATTTGATCGAAACTAGACCTACATTGAAATTAAGTCCAATCAATTTTGATATGTTTGAGAGCTAAATAACGTCACATTAAAATATCTGTTTGTTTAGATCTCTTTTTAGTTTTATCATTTTTAGGAATAACTTTGTAATTCTTTGGAGGGCCAAAGAAGTTGCCCTTTAAAACACTCTTACACTGCTAGTTTGATGATGGAAAACAGGCATAATCCACATATAATGCCATACTTCTATGTTTTTACTCTGACAGTAGCAGAATCTCCTGTTTGTGCAGTTATCGTTGTGTTGGGTGTGGCAATCATTATGTGTGTGCGTTACAATATTCTGCTGACAGTGTTCTAGTTTGAGTAGTGCATTACGACAGTCAACTGGCAAACAGTTCTCTTCCCCTTTATTTGGAGAACCTCTGAACAACCTCTGAAATTAATTTAAATAAGTCAGTTTAAAAATTAACCACTGTACATGAGCCATTACGTAGGTTTAGGAGAGACTTGTTATTATATGTAAGATGATATTTGGCCCAGTGTTTCCCCTCAGATCACTGTGCAGGAGCAGAACACTCAGGTTAATGTGATTTGCTTTGTCCAGAGGCTGATTGATGTAAATGATGAACTGAAACTGACGGTATGTTAAACTGTGTTAAGGTTCATGATAGTAGCAGCTTATATGGCTGGTACACGGACAACCCGCACTCTTTTTTCATTACTCCCACCTTTTCTGATAGTTCTCACTAGTTTTGCCCATATTGATGCTGTCATTTGGCCCCTGCCCATACTGTTTAAAGCTACTGCCATTAAGCTAGCAGCCTTCGTGTTACTGGGCTTTGATTTGTGTACTTATGATGAAAGAGAGAGCAGCAGAGCTGCTGAGACGTCATGAGGCAAGCCAAGTGCTGTGGTTGCTGGATTTCCCTGCTGCTGTGACATAACCACAGCTCTGAGTGACCCTGTCACCCTAGCAACAGGTACACACTGTACCGCGACTGTTCCCTCTATTATTTATCTATTTACTCTAGACTTTGGCTAAACCCAGTCATTGATATGCCTACTGTAATATCACATCCAACTGGCATACAAGAGAAAACTAGTGTTGAGGGGGCTGTTATCCACCATGATAGATTAGTAAGGAAAAGGTGAAAGCGATAATCAGTGCCATTGTATAGGGACAACTCCTTTGTTTGTTTAGCTTGCAGCTATATGGATTGCTAGATGTGTGTGTGTAAGCAGATGAGTAGATGAGGACTGCTTTGGTCAGTGCCATCTGATCCTGTAAATATCCCCCCCCCAGCCGTGTCTTCTTGGAAAAGCTGCAATCAACAGACAAGAAATATGATCTCAGGCACTACTGTGTCTCCTACTCAACCGTCTACCCCCGCTCTCAAGCAGTGTAGAAATATTATTCATACTCGGGCTACGAGTGATGTGACTCAAGGTTTTAACAAAGCTGCCTGTTGTTACCTACTGTTGCCAAGTTGGTTGCACCTCCGCTTCTTCAGGGAGTACTACTTTGTATTTCACAGCTGTGTTTGTTTTGTGTGTGTTAGTTTATTTTTTATTTATTTGGATCCCCGTTATCTGTTACCATTGTTAAAAAAAAACAAAAAAAAAACACTCATTCTGAGGAACAAACAATTCAAGAAACAGAATAAACGTTCTGTATATTACACAATCTACAGTCAAATCAACAGCTCACTGCTGCTCCAATTACATCCAATTCAACAATCCTAAAAAAAGAGACTATTCCCAGTCACTCACACTATCTGTAATTGTATCAATCAGGATTGTTTTTGACCTGCACTGTGACTTATTAACAGCCCTTCTAAGCTGTTGTGTTTCTAAACAAATTTTATTAGGGGCCTTACGACAGACATTAGTTAATTATTCTATTGAGTAATAGCTATATAAGGCCATCTGTTTTTATAGCTTGGTTGTGGGTTTTCAAATGTCTATCGTATCCACTGTCAGGTTTCATGATAGTGCTTAAAGACTATTTAGGATATATAACAGAATTGACTATTTAGTGTAATCATCTTGAGTAGAGGTACGAATTTCACAGTATCCATCCAACAGTGTAATTATCTGAGCCTGACTTGTATGTGGGCATTGCTACTGCTAGCTGCTAGCCTGTGTAGTTAACTAACAAGTACAAGCCTGTTGGGAGTGCTACATAGCCTGGTGCTGCCTGAGAAGACAAGTTCAAGTCTGTTTGCTAGGAATGAGGCTTGAATTTTTTGTTTTTTAATGTGGCTTTGGCATGTAAAAGTGGGTCTGAAAACTGTCTAGTTCGACAGAAATGACGGTTGTAAATGGCACCTACTGATAGTCAAGGCCGTCTCTTGTAGGTCCTCGCTACAATTTATCAAATAAAAGTCACAACGTCAGACGTTGACTTTTCCTTAAGAACAGCTACTAGTGCACACTAAGATGATAAAGTGCAGGTCTCATGTCTCCTCTCTTCACCACAGGGGACTCCGGCCGACGTGCTGTATAAGGGAACCATAACCCGTCTGATCACAGAGGACAGTGTCAGCCGAGCTGAGAGGGAGCGGGATGAGGCACTGTCTAAAGGCCATGTGGTCTATGAGGGCATCAGTGGGCACATTCTCACATATGACCGTGAGTATATCAGCTTGGCTGCAGTATATTTTATGCCATGGCCAATGATTACTTTCATTTTGAGTAACATCTGGCACATGCCCAACAAATGGAATGGTTTCCATTGAGTTAAACTGGCAAGCACTATACCTCACCTTGAGTCATTCATGCAAATGATTAGATCTCATTGAGTACTATCCCTTAACTCAGAGGTATTGTTTACCTAAGTTTAGTAACATCTTTGTTATTTGTAGGGCCAGCTTCTCAGACCCCTAAAGATGAGGGCCGAGGCTCCGGGCAGCCTGGAGAAATTCTAGGCTTGAAGCGTCCTTATGACGTTATGGAGGGAGGCATCTCTAGAGGACTGCCTATGAGGGATTCACTGTCTGCTGCCAACTGTGAAGGTAAGAGACGACCCCACTTAACCCTCTGTCACTCCCACGGAGGGCTGCTGGATTATATCCTGACCCTTGTTTAATCACATTCAACTCTCATTATTGATGAAATCATTCACCATAGTCTTACATCTCACTACTCCTCCCCCTCTACCTCAGGTCTGATAGGTCGAGCCATGCCTCATGATAGGGACAGTCCGCACCACACACCTTACAAGGATTCTCATCACATCCGTGGTTCCATCTCACAAGGTAGGATGACGCCTCAATATAAAACACAAGTGATGTGATTTTATGGTTTGTTGTTTTTTCCCCACAATGTATTAATTTTAAATCTGGCTCCCATTACCTTCTGGTGGCATGCAAGAGTTTTCCCACTGTACTGTGTTTCTGGTTAAAACAAAAAAACATCACGTACATTAAAGAAGAATCTAAATGCATGTGTTTTTTTAATGCCACTAGAAGAGAAACAGACTGGCATTGTTTTACCAATTACAGTTGAGGGGGTGAGGTATGCATGGCTATCAGCATAGCAGATCAAAGTGACTCAATAAGAATAAGAAAAGTCTTAAAGATGTTGCAGCAGATTCAATCTTTTAACTAAATGTAAATGTATCTGCTTGTAAGATAATGCTGTTTAATATTGTCTGTCATCTGTTTGCATTCTCGTTTTTCCTGAAGGTACTCACTCATTGTACTCTCACATTATCAGACTGTAATCTCAATGCGCACTCAGCAGAGCTGCAGTGAAAGATAGCCTTTTCTTTTTCTTTTTTCTTTTCAGGAAACAGATTGTGCCAGTTTACCAGAACTCACCCGCTGGCAGGAGTACTTTGATGTTGATATTCATATTTATCTATCTGATAGCAGTAAATTCAGATAACTATCTTGTCTCATCTTGCCCAGAGATAGTAGTGGATGAAGCTGCTCTCAGAACCTCTGCTGGTTCAACTGAGCTCATAGAATCCCATCAGAACCTTTCTTCGTGTCTCTCCTGTCTTTCTCAATTTCTTATTTCCCTTCTCTCTAAATTCTGATTTTATTTTTATTTTTTTAAATATACTATGCACTCTTGTTTGAAGAAAAATAAGATTGATATATTCTTATGATTGCAGGTATACCTCGTCACCTGGACCCTCAGGATGGCTACCTGAGGAGAGAGGCTAAGCAGATGAAGAGAGAGAGTTCACCACCCCGTGGGCCCGGTTCGCTTTCTGACCCAATGAAAGGCAGAGAGGGCATGGTGCCCACGGTGAAGGAGGCCGGGCGCTCCATCCACCTCATTCCCAGAGAGGAGCTCAGACAGCCTACCAAGGAGGGCATCATAGCACAGGTATACACACGCTAACACCACATGCAGACGCTACGCAATCCAACCCCTCATATTTGGCCCTCTCTACACTTAACTAAATCAATTCCTGTTGTGCGTCTCTTCAGGGAACACCCATGAAGCAGGAGGCAGCTGGTTCAGGGAAACGTCACGATGTCCGCTCCATCATAGCCAGTTCACCACGTTCCTACCACAATACATCCTCCCACCTGGAAATGCGTGCTGAGAGGGGCCGCTACGAAGAGGCACCAAAAGGACGGCCCAGCGCAGTGGTCAGTACTGCTAGCCCTATAGCCCGCTCTTCTCCCCTTACACTGGGATCAGAGCAGGGAAGCAAGGCCCATCATAGTCCAGTGGGTTATGATGACAAAGGCGGCTTAAGGGCCGCTTACCCTGGGCCCTCGCATCGCGGCTCCCCTCTGTCAAGGGAGACAAGCCAAAGGCAGCATGACGGTGGGTGTATCTCATATAGTTAGTTCTTTTTGTTTGTTTATTTCTGGAAAAAAGGGCTTAATTCTTGCTATGTTCACACCAGCTGAAAAATTTAGAATAAGATACTTCACCCTTCACCACACCATAAATGAAATTCTTTTGTTTCCTTGTTTTTATTCCAGGTTCTAGTAAGAATCCGCCCCAGGAGCGTAAAGCCACACCAACCCCCAGGGAAATGAGTGCTACCAAATCACCACTCCAGGGCGTTGCAGATCAACAGACCTATGACCGTCTGCTGCAGGGTCTCGGAGCTGCAGAAGTGTACCGTCAAATCCCCTTAGCCTTCGATCCTGCAGCGCTACCCCGTGGCATCCCCATTGACCCAGGTACAGCCACAAATTAGATAAAAATATTGAAACATGTTAGCCTTGTCCTCTGAAACTCTTTATTTTTTGTATGTGTGATGTTCTTGAAGGTCCTGCACACCCTGTTTTCAGTTATTGTGACCTGATCAGACCTCTGCTTAATTGAGTTTGAGTAGAGCTTTGCTGCGAGGTCACCAAAATCCATGTTCTAATAATAATCATAAAGGCCTGCTGTACTTTTGCTGTAGCACAGTGTATTTTCATCCGGCAATGCACTGCATTGACCAATCAAATACATAAGAGTGCATACCAGGTGGACTACCTGTGTCTGATTGTCATTCAAACTGGACTTCCTGGTTTGTATTTTATCTTTTCGCCAGTAGCCGTGGCCACATGACCACACCACGTAGTCCCTTGCAGTGTTTTACTGGAAGACCTGTCGTTCTTAATACAGCTTGACAGGTGAAACAAAACTGTAGTTGGAGGAAGATGTTAATCAAGCACAGTCTGTACATGCCCGCACTGTCTTAAGACATCTAATCAAGAAAAATAATGCCGTAATCAGTTATTTAGTCCGATATGAATGACAGACATTTCCTGACAGATGTTTTCTACTCTTCCTACACAGCAGCCTACTACTTGCCTCGCCACCTAGCCCCCAACCCGGCGTACCCTCATCCCTACCCCTACCTCATCCGTGGCTTTCCTGACACTGCGGCCCTGGAAAACCGCCAGACGCTGCTCAATGACTACATCACCTCCCAGCAGATGCACCAGTGGCCTGCAGCTGCTGCCATGGCCGCCCAGCGCTCAGACCTGCTGAGGGGCCTTACTCCACGAGACCAGCCCCTTCCTCTGCCCTACTCTGCAGCCCCACGTGGTAAGACTAACTGACTTCACAACACTCACTTTCACTCATATTTGTGTTAGGTTGTGTTCACATTGGCTTTTTACGTTGTTTGGCAAACTGAAAATCTATTTTCAACAGAACAATTGTAAACTCTGCCAGCCTGCTGTACCTACAGATGGAGCTTGCTGAGACTAAACAACAGCAGGGTTCTTGTTGTCTGGATTTCATTCAATAATAGAATAATCTGTAAACTGAAACAGTAAGAAGTGCAGTGCTGTTCATGGCCTACTTAACCTTGTATCTCACACTGCAACTCAGGTGGATAATGCGTTTACAAGTATTTCTGTATAACATCATCACTTTCTCTAAAAAGGTTGTAAACTTTTTAATGGATTCAGCTTTAGATATATTGTAGCCATTGTTGTAATCTCTTGGTATTTTTTGTTACTTGGATCAGATTTTTATCTTAAGCTGCATGTTGCATGCGCAGCTTTGGTGTTATTTTGGCACACGCAAGTTGTGGGCAGTCAACTGGTGTGCTGCGTCAAGCAGCAGTTAAGGTAAAGGTAATTAGTAGATGCTAGAGAAAGAAACATTACAAATAATCATTATTGTCTGGAGTATTTGTCATTTTCATTTATATTGGCAAAATATCAAATACATGTAACTTGCTACAGCATTTATCATCCATTTGTCCTTAAATAAATCAAGGTAATACAAAAAAGTTGAAATGCATTACATTTTTCTGAAGAGTTGTTGTCACATAGAATCAGTCAATGAAGGAGTCTTGCATCATTCATTAGTGACTTTATCTTGACATGCTCACTAAAGCTGAGTCTAATCGGATCCAACAGTATTGTCAAATTGTTTTTGCTTTGTAATCATTTACATCTTTTTTTCCCCTTTTGTTTGTGTTGATTTAACATTTTCCAGGTGGTAAAGACTTACCTACTAGTCAATCCATTATTTCATTTTTTTCTGAAGTTCATTTTATTAGTATTTATTTCAAATATGCAAACCTCAAATCATTGCATCCCTATTGACAAAAAGGCAGTTTGCTGTTGGATTTCAGTGATATCTTTTGTGATGTGGACCAGTATGAGAACGTAGTATTTACATGTTATCCTCTAGACCAAAACACATCTGGACCAGCTTAGGGTTTTCTTTACCCTTCTCTTCTTTTTGTCCCCTAGGGATCATCGATCTTTCTCAGGTGCCACACTTACCTGTCCTGGTCCCTCCCTCTGCAGGGGCAGCCGGCTCCACAATGGATCGCATCACTTACATCCCCGGAGGAAGCACCACCTTCCCTGGCAGACCTTACACGACCTCCCCCATCTCACCTGGTAAAATTCAGTTCACACAAGCAAACTCACCTAGATATTACATATGTTGCACTCATATTGTTTTTAAAATATTTTTTTTTCTCTTTGCTTTTTCTGTAAAGTTGGGTCCTCACACATGAACAAGATGCAAGGCTCATCTTCAGAGCGCGAGCGTGAAAGAGACCGTGAACGTGACAGAGAGAGGGAGCGTGAACGGGACCGGGAGAGAGACCGTGAAAGAGAACGGGAGAGAGACCGTGAAAGGGAAAGGGACCGGGACAGAGAGAGAGACAGAGACCGAGAGCGTGACCGAGAGAAGGGTGGGTCTCTTGGAAATGTGGAGCACGCCCCCATCTGGCGACCAGGTGTGCAGCAGATAGTTATTCATTTTTATCTACAAGTTAAAAGTACCATACTGGCAGCACAAATACGGAGTGAGGAATGAGTAATGCATTTGTGAAATGAAATGAATCTGTTTGTGCCTCTCAGGTACAGAACACAGCTTGGCAAGCAGTAGCAGCAGCAGTAGTGGAAGACCTTCTTCCCAACCGTATAGCCACCAGCACTCCCCAGTATCCCCTCGCACCCAGGAGAACGTGCAGCAGAGGCCAAGTGTCCTGCACAACACTGGGGGCAAGAGTCTATCTGTCAGCGAACACTCCAGCTCATCTGTGTTTCGGTAAACTGCATTTTAGTTCTGTTTTTACAAGGACAACACTGGGGCATTTTACAGAGCTATTTTCTCACAGCAAGGAGAACATTTTGATTGTCTTGTTTACTAAGCGTGTTTTGTTTGGCCCGACAGGTCTATGTCCTCAGGGCCGGGCCGCTACCAAGGTTACCCTGGCCACCTCCAAAGGACAGGAGTGCCCCCTGAGGCCTACCCACCTGCCATGGACTCAGGTGTAGCCAAAGAGCAGAGTCGCGATGGAGGCAAAAACAGGGGAGGTCTACCAAAGCACGTGCAGGACCAGCACGGGCCCTCCAGCAAATCTGACCCCAAGCTGTCCAGCCCCAGCCCAGGAGGAATGTACCTAGGTTCCTACTCCTCGGCTTCAGGCCGGCCGCAACATCTGCTGCCTCCACAGTCGGATAACCCTCCTGGCCGTGGAGAAAGCGGTACACCTATTAGGGAAAAGACTCAAAACAAACCGATGTCCATTCAGGAACAAGAGCTCCGAGCACTCGGTAAGACCACCATGACTGCGGCCAACTTCATAAACGCGATTATTATGCGTCAAATTTCTTGTGAAACGGGGATGCCAGAGACGGGCTCGCTTGTTGCCAGCAGCGCCACTGATGGTAAGACGCTCTGGATCCCAGGGTCCCCCTCATCACCCAGACCCTCCCCCCGTCAGTCTGTGGCCTATTGCACGCTGTGGTGGTTGGCATTATTAAATCAGCCCAATTCATTTACATTTTTTCCCCCCTTCAATGCTATACTTTTTTGCTTTTTCCAGTTTTAATATTAGTTTTTCTTTACAAACTTAAAGACCACCGAGGGTGCCCTCTGGAAAACCAAACCTCTAGCTTGTCCAAATTGATGAGAAGAGGCAGTTTACAAATGATAGAACATTTATAAAATAGTAATGGCTAACAACTCAACACACTTCATTTTCCATGAAGAATATCCTAGGTGTCCTTTAAGGTGTCATTTTAAAGTAGCTAAAGCTGGTGGGACATTAAGGCAGAACATCCTTTGCTGCTTTTCATTTTCTTTTCGTAGAGGATGTGACTTGAATTTAACATGTGGCACCCCTCCTCCCTCCCATTCGGCTGCTTTCTTTAAACAGAATATTTCACCACATGCAAGTGGGCATGACAAGAATATTTTAGACACTTGAAAAGGCATTTCACCGCAGGAGGCTTTTATATCCCATGTTAAATGAGACTGTAATTCAAACACTTTGACTATACATGCAGTGGCTTTTCTTCACTACTACATGTCTTATAAGGCACTTTTTCCTGTAAAAACTCATAGACCTGTTTGAAAAACATTGTGCTGGGGCACTACTTTGACAATGGGCACATGTAACACAGATGACTTAAGGGGAATAGATGATTGGTGTGACAGTCCCTTTCATGAAACATTCCTGAAAACCTAAGCCTGGATCCGGCTGCGTCATGTTCCGCCTGCGCCACGTTCCGGCTTCCGGCCGCCGGAGCTGATTGCGGTCATTCTAGAGGTGCCCCACGGTAAATACGTCGGGGTATGGAGCCGCTTGGAGGACGGAACAAAACCGGTTCGCTGATGCAACGTTATAGAGCCATGTCCGGTGGTATCCTGGCGTTACCAACCACCAAACTGATTCCCTGGGGTCCCAGAGAGCACCAGTGTTGCACAGGAGGAGGGTGTGGAATGGGAGGGATGTTGAAAAGACTCAGCCATCGGGGGTCATGCAGCTTCTGCCCCTCTGCCAAATCTCTGCATGTTACTATTTATGGCTCACTTTAATTTATGCTGATTTTTTTGTTTATTTTTTTTCCTCCACACATGCCAAACATTCAACACATCTCTTTCAATCAAGCCTCTGGGAGTTTGTCTCTCATTTGGAATGTGATTTTGTTTTGTTGTTTTCTGCTTGTAGAGCAATGTGTCACATCTATATATATTACAAGCTTTTAGGGCAAGTGACAACAGCATGCTGAGTTCAGTTGAATGTTGTGGGTTAAAAAACTATGTACAGAAGTCAATAGGAAGCATGCTTCTCAAAACGGACAAGAGTGTTAGGAAGACGTATTAATAGGACATTGTCACCTTACTGTTAGCATGCATTCACAAACTAGTACCACAGAGAGAAATGCACGCTCATGTAAGCTGTTGTTGAACCCAGAGTCTCTGCTGTCGTTGCTAGTTAACAACAAAAACCACAGCATCCTGTCCCACTGGGAGACTTGTCCTCTCTGGGAGTCCATACAGTCAATCCTGCCCCTGTGCTTAATTTACATCATCCTCTCTTGAGATTAATACTGTAGTGCAAGACTCGTGTAAGAAAACACATAGGGAAAGTCTTGAAAAAGTCTTCAAAGTCAGTGCAGCAAATGCATTTGTATTCTTGTCTCTAAGGCAATACCTTTTTATGATTTATTTATTTATTTTTTATTTTTTTTAATTCAGTTCAGTACGGAAATGGTCTAGAGTACATCAGTTATAACGTGAAGTTCTGTGACTTCTTCATTTATGAGTCACTTATGCAAAACCAGTCAATTTTAGCATCATTTCTGGTTAATGCTAGGCTTGCTAGGTCTGTATGCAAAGAGTACATTATAAATAAATAAGAGATCTGGCGTAGCTTGTCACACACACTATCATACAGTATTTTTGTAGGAAAGCTTGCCCTTTGAGCATTCATGTGCAGATGCTATATGAAATATTTAAATTGCACATCCACCATATGTCCTGATGGATGGACAGACATTCATGAATTATGCATGTTTTCATTAGCACCATGGACTAAAAAGACAAAACTAACTTTTACCCATGTGTGGATGTAATTTTTGCTTGTGTGTGTGTGTGTGCGCGTGTGTGTATGTTCTTTCAATCTGACCCTCAGCTCAACAGAAGATGGAGCCACACGGTCTGTACCGTCCTCCGTCTGAGGAGAGACTGTCTCCAGGCCAACAGCCCCCGTCCCCCTGTGTGAAAGGCAGCCAGAGGGTGGTCACCCTGGCACAGCACATCAGTGTAAGTTTGCTTAACCACTGTATTACAAATGGCAAAAACAACAAAATATCATAGCAAACAATAACCCTCTCCTAATATATAGGTAGCACGTTTCCTAAGTGGTTTCAGCTGCTGAACAGAATAAGTATTTTCAAGGAATTGTGATGCTTAATGTATGCCAGACAATGTTGTCCCATTTCTGACATGGATATATTTTTACATCAACAGGAGGTGATAACTAAAGACTACACCAGGCAGAGCCAGCAGCAGCAGCAGCAGCAGCAGCAGCAAAGCTACCACAGCGATCCTGTCCTGGACTTGACCCGTCCACCCAGTGCCTCCCAGCACCCACCCACCTCACAGGAGTCTGCCCAAGGACCCCGATATCCGGAGGGTCTTGGTGGAGAACGTAACAGAGATCGGTAGGAATCACTGTCAAATGTGATCACTCTGGAATAGCATAAATATCTGTTAAATGTATTGGATGGGCACTGTCTACTGTATAACCCTTCACCCATTGTTAGTGGCGTTTAAATTTAAATGGCTCATAGCTTTGGATTGATGTAATTCATGCTGTAAATGTATCTGTGCTCTACAGGTCTCCTCCTCAGCCCAAGACCTCACCTGTCAGTGTTTCAAATGATGGCATTGAACCAGTGTCTCCTGCTGGAGCCATCTCTGAACCTGAAGTCCAGGGAGGGGCCTCCTACACCAACGAGCAGGGAGAGCAAGGGTAACAGCTCACATTGCTGTAGATCTCCACAGAAACATCTTGCTGCAAATGTTTTATTGCTTGCATTAACTTAAGTGGATGTAGTCACATGGAAGCCAAGTCAAGCTTGCCATATATAACCACGCTGTGTTGTATATGTTCGGTTTATGATAGACATAGCTTGTATAATATTTAGATTAGCAGGGCTGCAACTATCTTTTCCATAGTTGAATGTTAAATTATGCAAACATCTATGTCAACAACAAGGAGGCTATTAATATCCAGACATACATGACGGTTCTACCTTTTAGATGAGATTCACCCCCAAATGATAAATGGTTGAGACGTCTCCTCACTGGCTTTCAGAGAGGGTTGGTGGTTCCCATTTTTTAAAAATGGGGACTAGCAGGTGGGCTCCAGTTATCGGGTATCACACTGCTAAGCTTCCCTTGGAAAGCTTATACCAGGATGCTGGAAAGAAGACTTCAGCTAATTGTCAAATTCAGGAGGAGTAGAACAGTTTCTGTTCTTGTTCTGAAACACTGGACCCGCTCTTTACTCTTGCAAGGATACTTGAGGTGTCATAAGTTTGCACATCCAGTTTACATGTGTCAGAACATCCAAGTCTTGACTAATTTTTCCCAGCCACAAACCAGGACAGGGAGTCACTTGCTGTTCTAATTTTAGTAATTGTTCATGATTGAGGGGGCTCAACTTATCAGCCAGTTGATGCTCCAACCCTCACCTATGGTCATGAGCATTGGATGATCACCTAAAGACTTGAAGGTCCAGTGTGTAACATTTAATAGGTGTGGCCACCGTATTTTCTGCTACGCATTGGGAAGGGGAGGGTGATGCGAGTGGTATTCAAATGATTGCAAACTGCAATTTCACCACTAGATGCCACTAAATCCTACACACTGTACCTTTTTTTAAATTGCAAATATAAGTTGCCTACAATGAGCCGATTTGTGATCAGTAAGAGCGTCTGATCAGGGCATGGGATGACTCCTTGTTGAAGAATACCAGGATGCATCAGATGCCCTGCGTCTTGCCCTGCGATTGTTGAGGCAAAAGCAGTGCAAACCTCATCTCTTAAAAAAATACATCTCAACATTTTGCATCTAAACATCCAAACTACACTAAGTATATTCTGGGAATATCACAGGGCTTGGTTAGTGTGAGTGTTAACCTGCTGCTCCTTTCCCTCCTGCAGAATGGGCTCCCGTTCCCCTCCCAATGCCTCCCAGCCTCCAGCTTTCTTCAGCAAGTTGACTGAGAACACATCAGCTATTGTGAAGTCAAAGAAACAGGAGATGATCAAGAAGATGACTGTGGTGGGAAATGAGGGTGATTTCAGTAAGTCTGACCTCAGCACAGGCATGAGTGCATGATAAAAAATTGTTTTCAGAAGAAAACATTACATGTGATTTAATAAAGAGACGTTTAAAAAGAAAACCCTGTTCCCTCTTACAGATGCAGGCCAACCAGGAACAGAGATCTTTAATATGCCGGCGTCTACAACTGCAGGTAATCTTTTTAAGCCTCATCAATTATTATATTGATTTAAAGTGAGAAGACAGCCTTTCATGACACGCTTTATGGTTGTTGGAGCAAATGTTTTAGTAAAGCACGGCACATGCATACATGCTGTGGTAATGGAGCAGCATTGTGATAGTGGCTTTATGGAAGGATTGTAATTACTGTAAATAATCATTCTGCAAGCAAAAATACCTTTGGCACGTTTGCAATGTTGGTCAAACTGCTGTGAAATACAGCAAAATGAGTAATTGCCAGTTTAGACACTGCAACTATCGGTTTATTTAATGATGACCATTCATGAAGAAGCTTGCCAGGGTGTTAGGATATAGGAAAACTGGAAATAAATCAGTCACATGACAATATATTAGCAATATCAAGATGACCAACTGCATCCAACAATGTTTTGAGTGACAAAATGGCAGTGAAAAAAATTCAAATCTGCTTCAGTTCAGCTTCGTTTTGTTGGCAAACCTGCCCATTTTACCTGTGAGAACTGAAAAATGTATATTTTAGTATACTGCTGTCCAAAGCCCCAGCATATTGACTGATGATAAATGATGAATTGTTTAATTGTAGACCATTACTTAAGAAAGAACATTGCTTTATACTGTGAAAGTACTTTTTACACATGGAATCAGCAAAATTTCAGGGATTTCAAATACCCATTTTCTTTCCACTCTTTTGGTCTCTGTTTTGTCTCTTCATTGCTTGCTTTCCTTCTCATGGTATTAATGCTGTGCTTCTATGACTATCATTGACTATCAATGCCCTTTCTGCCTGCTTCTGATTGCACTCTTTGTACTTGCTGTCCCTTTCTCCCTCTGACTTGTTGAACACTCTTTCCTTTCACAGGACCTGTGAGTGTCCGCTGCCACCCAGCACCAGAGACACCTGGTAACTCAATAGGCCTTGAGGCTATTATAAGAAAGGCCCTAATGGGCAAATACGATGATCAGTCTGAGGAACGCTCTCCATCCAACGCTGCTAACCCAATGGGTTCCAATGTGTCTGCTGGTATGCCTGTAGCCGACGGACGTGTGGAGGACTTTTTCTCACAAGGTGCAACATCCTCAGACTTTATCTGTTTTCTTCACCCCAATATAGTCTTGCATGTGCTGTTACCTAAGGTCCCAATTGTACTGACTGTGTCCTCCTGTCAATTGAGCCCAGCAACCTAACACATGGGAGAAGTCTCAGTAACATATGATGCTGTGTGTGCAGTGTTTTCTCCAGTGTACTGACACTGGAGAAAAAAACTGAGATCAGTTTTATTGCCCCTAAAAACATCACCTTAAGTTTATAAAGTAACGCTGACTACTTCAAATCAGGGATTCTGTTTGAGATATACATCATAGTGCAGTCCTTCAAAGGATAAATGATGCCTTTTATCTCAACCAGGAGGAATAAAGGCTGGGGAAATCGGATCTGCCTCCGCAGTGTCCTCTTGTATAGCACTTTTTCTACTTTAATCCATTACATTCAATGAGTCTCCATTTTATAATTGGCTCATATGCTTATTGTATTTAATTTTCTTCTTCCCCTCTTAAACACCACCAGTTAATTCTTAAGTTACATCTTGTTTGAAGCCTTTTGTAACAGTATTGTCAAACAATAACTTATTATAATAGATAATAAGAAAGATACTGAAGGATTGAATTTTTGTTATGTTTTTATTTCCAGTATGCACATAACAAAAACACTACTGTACTCTTCAGCCAGAACTAATGCAGTTCAATTAGTTCTTCATCACTTATACTGTATGTGACAACAGTTAGGTTAGAAACAGCAGCTCACAGCAGAGCTAGTATTGTTTTGCACAGGATTGTGTTACGCTGTAAGTTTAAGCTCTGCCTCTTCTGTTTGCAGGTGGGGGAAAGTCCTCAAAGGGCAGCGGGCGCTCTAATGGACGGAAGGCCAAATCTCCAGGACCAGGCCTGTCAGGGGGGGAGAGACCGTCCTCTGTGTCCTCAGTTCACTCTGAGGGAGACTGCAACAGACGAACTCCTCTTACCAACCGTGTCTGGGAAGATCGGCCTTCATCCACAGGTATAAAACCCCTTTGTTAGATGCTGATTGATTTACTGTCTTGCTATCTGTTGTGGTTGTCTGGAAAAGGAGAAAATGTCTTAAACACAACATAATAATTCTGTGTCTCTGCTTTTTGCAGGTTCAACTCCAACTCCCTTCCCATGTAACCCGTTGATAATGCGTTTCCCCAGCGGGACGGTGTCCACTCCCTCCCCCTCCTCTGGCCAGCCAGGGGGTCAGGGCCAGGGGTTAGGACCTGGACAGGGACGGTCCTGGGAGGAGGAGCCCAAGCCTCTTCTCATGTCTCAGTACGAGACCCTGTCTGACAGCGAGTGACCCAGAATTCTTTCGTACCACAGGACCCGCTAACAGTCAACCAACTCTGTGCTGCTACAGCCACACACACACCACACGCGCACACACACACACACACACACACACACACACACACACACACACACACCTGCTGAGGCATCTGCAAACCTACCTGCACCATTCCATTCTGCATTTCCTCCTTCAGTCGTCAAGCAAGGAATCGTGTCCTCCTTTCACACACCTGAGACGCCAAGCAGCGACGAGCTGGAACACTGCTGCTCGGTGTGTGCGTGTGTGTATGTTTGCACTTACGTGTTATGCATTCACTCCAGGACTACTCTAAAGGACGAATCACTTTGTTTTCTTTCTTTTTTTTTTTTTACCTTTACTACTTTTCCTCACTGGCCTTATCAATATAGACACATTGACCTGCACCTTTTGGGTGTATTGCTCTAATGTGCTGACACTTGTGTGGAAGGGACTCTGAGGTCGTGTTGTTGGTCTGGTCAGGAGCCTGATGACGGCTGCTCTAGTGACAGACTTTGACCACGGATCTGACGTGAGAGCAGCTGCCCACACAGCGAGGAGCCTCTCCGGGTGCAGGCGGCCTGTGCACTGCTACTCCCACAAGAATGCGTGCAATGGGACGGAAGGAGAATGAGCATCTTGTTTTTCTTGTTTTGGTCTTTTCTTTTGCTCCTTTTAAATTCAGTCAGTCCAGTCCTGTGTTTGGAACGTGAGCTGAGACCTTTAGTACATTTTGATGGTGAACTTTTGATGGTGTCATTTGTTGTCTATTATCTGCAATGATGTATCTTTTTTGGGGCGGGGTCGGGGACAGACATTGTTATGCGGGAGGGTTATATCATTGGTTTACAGGGTAAACATGCTGTTCATTGCTGATGTCATATATTAGGGGGTTCCTGAGGAATGGCGAAGGCCTGTTGACTTCAGGCATCCCCATGGGGAGAGATGAGTTGCCAGGCGGCTGGCACTGAAACAAGTGACACTTTCTCACTGTTTTTTTTTTTTTATTAATCTTGTCTGTGTTTGTTGAAACAGTTTTTGGATATTAAGCACTTAGTTGTCAATGTGTTCACAATGGCATTTTTAAGAATCTGTGTTTCCTGGGGCAGGTGAAAAATGGACTCAAGAACAGCATAGAAATCCCACTGTGGAGGCATCCTTTAACACCTATCTGTTTATTTTGGTCTTGCCACCGATATTCTTTATCGCTCCCACACTCAAAGCGACAATCACATTTTAGTGAACGACGACTAAGCCGCTTAGAGCAGGTGCAGACCAACCTTAAAGCTGCTTAAAGGCAAACTCCTCAGCATCACGTGGAGTTTGCTCGCATTGAAGAGGTGACAAAAAAAGCCATCTTTCTATGACCCTTGGTCCATGGTGGTGTCGGCTTCAGCTGGCCTGCTACAATCCCGTCTAGGAGCTGTTGTGACGGTCTGACCTCTGACCTTTTACTTCCTAGAGGAGGAGCTGAGACCCAACTCCTCATCCAGGCAGATTTTGTACAGTTATGAGATATTCTTAGTGTTAAGTGCCATTTATTTTACATATACCGTACTGAAGTTACCAAGTGACGCACAATTTTTCTTTTTAGCCCCCCATGACAGGGAAATCTGAAAACAAAAAAGCAAATGAAATGTCCTTTTTTTTTTTTTTTAAACATTGTGTGCATTTTTTCTTTGCTTCCAAATTCATCACAGCCTTAGCTTTTAACAGCTTCACTCATTAGATTTATCTTCAAAACAGGACCACGCTGTATCACAGCACAGCTTACCTGTGCCTGTATCAAATGTTTTCTCCAGAATGAGACCTATGACATATTCAAGTGTACTTCATTGCACCCCCTGTGTTTGTACTGGTTAGAAGAAGTTGGGAGGAAGGCATTCGAAAGCATTATGGTAGTTTAATGTAACATGAGTTGACGTGTTCTCACATTTTACTGCAGTATTTTAAAGGTCACCATCTCTGTAAATGATGTGAAATGTTTCCACCTTGTGACTCTGTGCAACCAGGGACGAACTCTCTCCCAGACTGAACACTCGATGGCAGTGAGCTTGTTTAGTGGTTTAGAAAGACTTACCTCTCTATCTCTAGTTCATTTTGTCACAGTGGATTCTCACAACACAAACATGACTGTTCTAAGGCTACCTCCTCTCCCTCCTTCATCCCACCTGTCGATGACGAAGCATCTAGCATGTCACACCTGCAGAAAGCTCAGCCACGTTTTAGGTCTGATTTATTTTTTTCCCCTATCAAGACTGATAGAGGGTTTGTAATTTCATGAGGCAAGGCAAAAATACAGCCAGGCTTTGTACATTGGTCTCTTTACGTGTGTATCTTTTATCCACTGATGAAATTTAAGAATGTGATGGTAAACAGACTAAGCCATATCCAGCTGTTCCCTAAACTGATAACGGGCTAATATGTTGTTTTTAAAAGTATACTGAAATTAATTTTAACTTGCATCCATTTTGTTTTTGTTCTTACAGTTCGTTTTGATTTCACTCATGTCACAAATCAAAAATAATCCTTCAAAATGTTAAAAGACAAAGTTGATTGCTGATGTGTTCCCTGGACTGTCAAAGCGTGGGTGGGGGGATTGACAAACAGTACATTGTTCAACCATTTTGTGCATAATGATTTTTTTTTTATTATAACCCACTGTATAATAGCAAGGATTGTATATAAAACTGAAGAGATGTAAATATTTATGTGGCTTGCTTCAAGGTTGGTATTACAAGAAAAAAAAAAAAGAAATATTCACATGGTTAAATTCTACATGCCCACCAGCAAGCTTTGTGGATAGCAGTGTAAAAATGAAAAACAAAAAAGACACTGCCTTAATGTTTAAATAAAAAGCTTATTGCCATTCATGGTCTAAGAGTCATGTTATTTATTGCCGTGTGTTTGAATTGGATGTCTGCGTTCTCCCTTTTTTAAATTAGTTTTGCACTGCAGAGAAAATTGATGGGCCCAAAGTAACCAATGTCATGTACCACCAGGGGGCAGTGTAAGCACATTTTTTTATATATATATTGAATGTATTTTACACAGAATTCTGGAGGAGATACTTCATTGCTGCATGTAATTTTGCATATTGAACAACAATTGAACAAAATATGATAGAATATAGTCCTGAGCCATGTTAATGCTGCAGTTACTCTGCTCATGATGAAGTGCACTGTTCTCTGTAGTGGTGATTGTACCAATGTGCTGTTCAGCTGCCGCTTGAGCTGCTACTGATCTGGTCTCCTGTGATCTGGTGTACTATATCAGCTCATATGAAGGTCAAACTGCATGTCTGTTATGATCCCGTCCTTACATAACTCCCATGAGCTCTACAAAGGGACAATGTTATGAAATTAAAGACTAATTATTCTTCCCTTCTTAATTTACAACAAAGTTTTTATATACAGTGGTGTGAAAGTGTTCGCCCCCTTCCTGATTTCTTGTTTTTTTTGCATGTTTGTGACACTTAAATGTTTCAGATCATCAAACATATTTAAATATTAGTCAAAGATAACACCAGAAAGCACAAAATGCAGTTTTTTAATGAAGGTTGAAGGTTATTAGGGGAAAACAAAATCCAAACCTACATGGCCCTATGTGAAAAAGTGATTGCCCCCTAAACCTAATCACTGGTTGGGCCACCCTTAGCAGCAACAACTGCAATCAAGCGTTTGCCATAACTTGCAATGAGTCTTTTACAGCGCTGTGGAGGAATTTTGGCCCACTCATCTTTGCAGAATTGTTGTAATTCAGCCACATTGGAGGGTTTTCGAGCATGAACTGCCTTTTTAAGGTCATGCCACAGCATCTCAGTAGGATTCAGGTCAGGACTTTGACTAGGCCACTTCAAAGTCTTCATTTTGTTCTTCTTCAGCCATTCAGAGGTGGACTTGCTGGTGTGTTTTGGATCATTGTCCTGCTGCAGAACCCAAGTTTGCTTCAGCTTGAGGTCACGGACAGATGGCCACACATTCTCCTTCAGGAGTTTTTGGTAGACAGAAGAATTCATGGTTCCATTTATCACAGCAAGTCTTTCAGGTCCTGAAGCAGCAAAACAGCCCATATTTTACTGTTGGTATGATGTTATTTTTCTGAAATGCGGTGTTACTTTTATGCCAGATGTAATGGGACACACACCTTCCAAAAAGTTCAACTTTTGTCTCGTCAGTCCACAGAGTATTTTCCCAAAAGTCTTGGGGATCATCAAGATGTTTTCTGGCAAAAATGATGAGACGAGCCTTAATTCTTTTTTTGCTCAGCAGTGGTTTTCGTCTTGGAACTCAGTCATTTCTTATGGTGGAGTCATGAACACTGACCTTAACTGAGGCAAGTGAGGCCTGCAGTTCTTTGGATGTTGTTGTGGCGTCTTTTGTGACCTCTTGAATGAGTCGTCACTGCGCTCTTGGGTTAATTTTGGTCGGCCGGCCACTCCTGGGAAGGTTCACCACCGTTCCATGTTTTTTTCGCAATTTGTGGATAATGGCTCTCACTGTGGTTCGCTGAAGTCTCAAAGCTTTATAACCTTTTCTAGACTAATAGATCTCAATTACTTTCTCATTTGTTCCTGAATTTCTTTGGATCTCGGCATGATGTCTAGCTTTTGAAGATCTTTTGGTCTACTTCACTTTGTCAGGCAGGTCCTATTTAAGTGATTTCTAGATTGAGAACAGGTGTGGCAGTAATCAGGCCTGGGTGTGGCTAGAGAAATTTAACTCAAGTGTGATAAAGAGTTATGTTTTAACAGGTGGGGCAATCACTTTTTCACACAGGGCTATGTAGGTTTGGATTTTGTTTTCCCTCAATAATAACCTTCATTTAAAAACTGCATTTTGTGTTTACTTGTGTTTAAATAATATTTAAATTAGTTTGATCTGAAACATTTAAGTGTGACAAACATGCAAAAAAATATGAAATCAGGAAGGGGGCAAACACTTTTTCACACCACTGTAATTAAACCTGTGCTAAGCAGGCAAATACAATGTCCTGTGATCAACATTAAGCAACAGACGACAACAGAATTAGGTTTTGGGAATTGCTTTTTTTTATTCAATTAGGATATACATCTTTTTAAATTATTTTCTTTGATCACAATAGGAACAATGATTGACGTACAAAAATATAAAGACAATTATGAAGTGCCTCAATGCCACATATACAACAGGAAAATATTTTACAGTAACAAAATCAAGTGTTAGGAAACACAAAAGTATCTCACATAAAACCACCAACGTATTAAACTTGACACCCACCAACTTTATATCATCATTCTCTGACATTTCACAGACCATCAACACAGCAAAACTCTCCATCATCTTGCCAGGAACTTTACTGTTTTGTATAAAAAGCCATCTTCTGAACAATATCCTCATCTCATCTATAATTTTTCTTTTGAAAGAGCAGATCTGACTTTTCTCCTCTTGACTTGCTACTTACTGTTCCCTCATCAAAAACCCAGTACCCATCTTACAGTACTGATGCACCACCTCAGCTTTGTGCCCTCCACGTTTCTTCCACCCTTACACTTACCTGGAGGGAGTTTCAAACTTTAAAAATAACAAGACCGCAAACTCAAGATCTCAACTGAAAGTCAGAAACACACATTTGCAATGAAATAAAACTGATACCTAAGAAAATTTGAGGTCTGAAGTTTCAATATTTGCCATGTTCAATAATCTAAATATAAGACAGACACAAAAAGAAGTCATGAAAATGTTCAATAAAAATCTATTTTACATCTTCAACAGGGAAATCTGATGTGGTTTCACTGCTCCACTTTTTACATGTCGGTAATTACAGAAGAGTTTGATGCTTTTGAGCTACTTTGGATCAGAAACTGACCAATATGACAATTTGTTGATATCTGAAAACAACATGAAACACTCAGTTGCACCAGCTATTCGTAAGTTCAAGCCTAGTTTTAATATAAGTGTTTATAATAAGTGTTTACTAGGTAGAGATTTACACAAGACTAAATCAAAACGGGTTACATCACACAAACTAGTTATAATGTAGAGATTGGTTGTTATTAAATATGTACGCCCAGTAACTGCCAGGTGTAACTGTTACGACTGAACCAACTGAAAAAGCTAACGTTAGCTTGCTAATATGACCTTTTAGAGTGAAGACTAAAGTAATATGTAATATAGTTGAAACATCTGACCTGACACTTTTTAAATAAAATTTCACCAAAGTAACAACATGCCTCAAATTACTAAACGTTATGTTAATAATGTCAGACTGAATGACCAAATAACATTAGTTAGGTTAGCATAATTGGATACTGCATGAATACTAACACTGAAAAATACATATTTCTCCATGTACGCACTTATAAACAAAACAAAGTATTACATTTACAAAAGATTAGTAGTGAAGTTTAATATATCATTTGCCCTCTAAACACATTTTTAGAAGTCATACTTGTTGTGATGCAACAGTAATGTGTACATCGTTGATGTTTTTGATTGGACTGAGCTTCAGATGTTTCCTAGCAAACGATTTGCATGTTACTCAAGTCAATTCTTAAGTTTTAATGGTGCAGCATGATTTCATAAATCAATAGTTTGAAACTAACGACTGGTTACTTCATGCACAAACTTAGTGATGGTTTTACGAATAGCTGGTGCCGCCTTATTTTGAGAGGCAGTTGAAACAGTTCGACGTTGATCGCTTGTAGCACTCAACCATCTAGACAATTGCAGTTGGAAATAGTTCCTGTTTTTGTGTTTGTTTTTGACTCTCATGGAGAAGTAGACGAATGAGTGCCACTGCATCAGTACAGCTTATTCAGTACCAAGAGTTGTGACAGAGAAGTGTTACAAGTTGTCATATACTTTCCCCTTATTGTCTAATTATTTTGGCACTTTCCTGTGTCCAAAGCAGGTTAAAAACACACTGTTACACTGATTGAAAAAAGCAAACCATACAATGATTGCCACCATTCTTAAAGGCCCTGAAAACACACAAGTATGTTCTCAATCATACATGATATGGACCTACACCTACACGGTCCTGATGAAGCAGATTAACTGAGTTTTTAAGCGTTAAACTCTTAATAAATAATAACTATGGATGTTTGTTTTCCTAACTTCATTGATTGTTGCTCTGCAGCCCTTCAGCACCTCCTAGAGACCAAACAAGAACTTGTTTACCAAAACCCATAACATTATCTTAACCAAAGTATTCAAATTAAGTTAAGTTTAACAGGCGTTAAAGACAAAACTGTAGTGATCCAACACGGTTGAATATTTAATGTTATAGAGAAATACTTAAGATTTGAAACCAAGTTTTCAGAGGCTTTGAATATCTCCCCTTTTCAAATATTTTCAAGGCAATCTTTTGTTATCGTGCTGAATAAACAGGACACCTTGCAATGTGCAGTTTAGTTCAGTTAAATGCTTGATAGAACTAGACAAGCTGCTGTTTGAATGTGTTAATTAAAACTGTAAAACAAAAGCAAAAAAGCAAGTGTTCTGTCAGTTTGTGGAGTTATTACAAAGAGATAAACTGTTCAAACTATCTTTGGTCCAATTTTTCATATGCAGTACTGAAATCCCCCCCCCCCCTGTAATACCAGCTCCACAGAGAGGACTGTGCTATATAGAAAATAAGTGCAATAAAGCCATATTAGAAAGCTTTGCATTGGTGTGGCTGTGTTTGCACAGGCTTGGCTGAAATCCACAACATGTGTCATCTTGACTTTTCTCTACATACACAGACATTTACATGTGATCGTTACCTTTACTGAGGTAACAATCCAACCTGAAGGAGAGCAAAGGCCACCAATTTGTCAGCTCTTGTATTAAATAAGACATTAACCATTGAAGTGCAGCTTTAAACCGCCAGAGAACCACATCTCTTTTTAAAGACTGCATCAGTAGAAAGTCTAAATACACTCAGGTGAAATGTCACTAAAGGGTTCCCAGAGTTTCCTCCATGGCGAGTAAAGATGAACAGAGCAGGGTTTTCAGGGGCTCCAGGTATCACTTGAAGTATTTCCCTTTCAATATGGGCCTTCCCAAATTCCTCGTCCTCCAAAAAATAAAAATAAGATGATCACTGGGTAGCCCTCTCCCTATGTGGGCTGGCCCAGTCTGGGCCCTACAGGTCCTCTGTGTAGATGATACAGGGACTAGTATCCTCACTCGACTCCAGCTGCACTGTGGAGACAAACCAGCGGCGGGAGCCCTTGGCGTTGTAGTTGAGCGTGGTGCGGTAAGTGTTCTTGGCGTGTTTCGGGTAGATGATGGTGGTGCTCTGGTAGCTGATGGGCTTCTGCCGAGGCTCCAGGTACACCTGGGACTTGTAGCTCCTCCAAGTGCAGTTCTGCACCGCCACCACTGTCTCGCTGAAGGAGGTGGCCGTGGGAACGGGGGCGCAGTACACCGCGTCCCGGTAATGTTTGTCGGAGTCGTACTTGACCTTGGAGTTGCACCTGGAAAGGAGAAGTTGACAAGTCTTTAGAAACACATCTAAAACTGATCACTAGGTGGCAGTGTTGACAAGAGAATATTGATCAAAATGAGTGAACTAAGCTCCATATTGCAACCAATACTGTGTCTGTGTGTGTGTCAAAGTTCCCTCACTTGATTTCCTGCTCTGGTTTGGGGTTGACCTCGATGCTTTCTCCGAAGAACACGGGGTACATGCGAGTCTTTGGGTCTGTTCCTGTGGAGTTCAGCAGCAGGTAGGGCAGCTGTGCAGAGGCAACACAAGAGTCACAATCTCACAAAAACATCCATGAACTGCTGAACTGTTTGTAACCAGCCTGCCAACGTGTCCATTCAAGGAATTCTGGTTAAAAAATGCCAACATGTTTGGGGGTTTCAGCAGAGCCAGCAACCCAAAGTCCCCACCCTCTCCAGGAAAAGATCTCCCCTTGCCCTTGTCGATGGCACGGCTATTCCTACAACAACAATTAGACAAGAAGCAAAACACAGCAGTCGGGGCAACACTTGCATTTTAATTCAGATAATTGCACTGTGTGGGTCCAGCCACATGGAGTGTTGGTGGTAAATCTCTCTCTCACAAGCTTTCACTGCAGTTCAGGCTGGCTAAAGACATGTGACCCTGACACAGCCTCTGTGTGTGTGTGTGTGTGTGTGTGTGTGTGTGTGTGTGTGTGTGTGTGTGTGTGTGTGTGTGTGTGTGGACTGAAAATAGGCTTACAGATGTTGGGCCTACAGTAGTTACAGAAATGCGAAACACACTTACAAATATGAGTCTCTAGAGCAGCTGGTAGCCAGACTGAGTGGAGATGATGCTGTTAGAAAATGATAAGTGATGATAGGGAGGTCAGAGGTCTCATGGGAACAAGTTATGTAACTAAAAGTCTTTAATCACAGATACGTTATGCCTTTGATTCTTGTGTAAATTATGATTTTTATTCTAAATATAATATTAATTATGAATGATCAAGCATGCCTGTGTAAGGGTGTCTCTTTTCCTCTGGTTCATCTGTCCATCCGGCCATTGTCACTACTATACCTGCTGTCTCACACATTTCACACACACATAAACACACACATAGTGTAGAGGCACCGTCTGATGATTTTGTGATGCGTCAAATACCTTTGGAACCAGAACAAATCTATAAACTGACTTCTGATATCTTCCCTGACTGTAGTTTAACTGAAGATCCCAGATCAGATTTTTTTTTAAATTTTCAATTTACAAAAAAAGTCTTATTTGAGAAGTTGAAACTAGGTAATGTTTGACATTTTGCTTAAAAAGTCCCTTAAACAATTAAAACAGTTGCAGATTTATTTTCTTTCCATTGACTGATTCATTAAGCATTCAGCTATTTGTTTGAGCTCTAATACGTTCTTGTATGAATAATCTAATGAATGGCCCTATTAAGCTCCAATAAAGCAATACTGAGTATCACAAACACATAACTTAAGTTCCCGTAGGAATCCTATGACTACTGCTTCATTAATTTTCATAGGATTAATTCAGCATCTGTTTTAAACACCAGATGGGTTAAGTTTACCATCATATACTGTACTCAACTAACCGTATGAACCAGGTCTGTTTTAGTAGTGACCCTTGACCTCTGAATGTCCCCTCTGGAGCCATAAGGGGACAAACAGAGCTGCACCAATCACAGATACCGTCATATGCTGTGAAGCAGGGTTGTAACTGACTGTTTTCTTTGCATGTGTGTCTCTAAACACTGACCAATCTGAATCAAACAGCACCCCAACCACAACTCCGGCACCACTCACATTACACAGGGGAGGCTGTCACATGCTGTGGTTTGGCAACAGTAATGCGCACATGCCACTACAGGGGTCGAGCAAGAACAGGCCAAGGCCACAGCAGATCGCTGTGTGAAGCTCGTCTTACCTACAGCATGCGATCATCACCACACACTCTCTGAACGCTAGAGCTGCAAAAGCTGAAAAAAAGGTTGTTCATTTTCTGATGCACTTCGTGACCTGAAAAAACTGTACGAATGTGTGATTGTCTTTCCTCCGCTGCTCCAGCACGGAGAGCATCCCAGGTATTTCTCCATGGTGTGTTCTGGCAACTTCTGCAAAGCAAGCACTCATAAATGGAGGGTAGGTCACCTTCAGGCAGCGGATCCCCCAGTGTGCACACAAAGCATAAACCCCCCTGGAAGCACATTTCTGCCCAGGAAAAATAGTCTGCAGCTGAGCAACCCACACAATGTACAATGTACAATGCAGAGCTGCTGAGAGAAACGCCAACTCAAACACACCTTTTCCAACTGCTGGCTGTTTGGTGAAGTGAAGCCTCTGACTTTACATCCTGAGTTTGCGTGGACATTAATGTAAGAGCATCAGTATCACACAGCGAGGCAGATTTAGAAAAAGTCATGAGATCTGTCTCCTGTCTGTCCTCCTGTCTAATCCACAGACACTTGATCGGTATCCTTCAGCAGGACATGCACACAAGCTTATAGAGCTCTGAAACACCCAAGATTACATGACCACACTCATATTTTTCATGCATCTAATCCCTCTTGTTAGTTTATTCACGTTAAGTCATGCAAGATTTATTATCCCGCATCTGCATACATGTGACCCAGGTTTGAAAACAGACAGGCTGTCTGAGCATTTATCCATGTTTAATTTAGAAGTGAGAGGTCATCAAACACTTATGCAATGGCCTGCAGCCGCTCTAACAAGCCCCTGCACCCCAAAATAGAAGTTGAGAATTGTTCTTAGGTGGCATACGAAAACAACACAAAAATAGATTTGGAAAGAAGAAAAAAAAAATCAAGCGCATGTATGCCTCCCCTCCCCAGACGTGTACTCTCGGCTCGAGAAAACTCTAAAAATCTATTTCTGATGGAGAGGTTTGATTCTTTCCATACACACAGGCCCACAGATGGGATTAGAAACACAAGCAGGAGCAGCCCCTATCAGGACTGATCTTTAAAAGGGAAACCACAAAGCAGAGGAGTCCTACTAATCTGAACCTCCAGAGGATTAGAGGATCTCTCTTTTTCCCTTTCAGGCTTCAGCAAACCAATGTCATGCAACTCCCAGGATGCAGCGCTACATTACTGAGGCCTCCTTCAGACACTTTAAAAGCCATCCCGACCTGCACTGACATGTTCATAAGACTTCTGAAACTGGGAGTGACCTGGAAATGATTTTCAATCAAATCTGCCTCGTCATGTCATGTGTGACACAAATCACAGCAGGAAGTGTCATTAGAATGCATTTGGCCACTGAAAAGGTAGAAAGTGGGGGCTCAACATCAGCTATCATTAGTTTCCATGGAATATATTCTACAATGTGAAGTATCACGTCTGTCCTCAGCTATATAAGTCCTAATGTTGCCTTAGGGTGCACTGACTATTTGAGTGGTACAGTTGTTGCACGTATTGCTGGAGATTTCATGCAATTTCACCTTTTAGATTTAATTATTATAGACAAGTTATAGTATCCTAATGCCCAAATATCTATTTGGATTTTTAGTGATAAAATTTTGTGAGTGCAAAAAGTTAATAAAAGTTTATTAAAACAACTTAATAATGGCTGAGTGACAGCTTGGCCATATGTTTTTCCAAATACATCAGTTTTATGTGCGGACTTGCTGATTTCCATATTGGGATACAAGCTGAGACTGAGTTGAGGCAGATATCTAATAGTGTTACTATGAGTATGGAGGCTTTTCACTGATGATTGCCGAGGGTACATCAAACAGGTCGTGTTTCTACTTTGTTTCTGCTGCTACCACATCCACAGACATGGTGAAGTGAACATTAATAAATCCAACTAAACCCTGGCTTCCAGATGCTGATGTATTTTCAGCTTTAAGCAATCATTCATTTTTGCTTCATTTTGAGACTCAGATTTTTCAACTTTACAGTATTCTCTCTGTTTCCTGCAACATTATTCCAGCTCCTCTCTATTTTCAGCTTTTCATTTAGTGACTCAGGTATCAATGTTCACAGCTTGAGTGAGACACTTGGGGGCCGTCAGGTAACAGTGCGCAAACTAAACACTGCATGACTTTCAAACGTCTGTACTAAAGTTAGTAAGGTAGTATGACCAGAGGCACAATTATGAAATGCAAATACTGAAGGTCCCATAAATACCCCCAAGGGGTTGTCAATCAACCAGAGGGTGTCGCAAGATGATTAACAAGTACGGAAATAAGAAGAAATATACATATATTTCTGTTCCACAACTCTGACTTTTCTCTAATTGTTGCTTTTCATTATGAGATCCGGTAGAGTTTTACCAAGGAAGGACTCTAAAAACTATTAAAACGAAACAATCTGAAAATGGAATATCACTTTTGGGTTAAACTGCACGCCAGTCAAAAGGATATGCAACCTGTGACATTGCTTTACTTTAAAGGGTCACAGGTTGGGAATCTGATCTAATAAACAACCAATTTGATGCAGATGACATATTTTAAGGTTTTATAGAGCTAAAAGTTTGGCTTACTACTGCTTATAACTTAATTAAGATTCTACAGCCTTCTAATCAACATAGCAGACATGACAGGCCTTGAAGAAGAAACCTGACCCACACTATTCACAACAGTCCCCCATGTAAATCCATCACAGACCATTATGATAACATTTTTACTGTTTAGAGAAAGAACCCTGATCACACTAGTCATCCCTATAGTGTACACACCTTTCCTTAGATGCATGCTACTGAGTGAAGTAATAAGTGTTATAAAACTTTCTGTCATCTAGCTGGGAGCCCCTGGAGTCCTGGCAAGGACCCCTGGGAGTCCCTGGACCCCAGTTTGGAAACCCAACTGGGTCTAATCAACTCTCTGACCCATGACACCATGTAGTTAGGGCCCAGCTGATGCACCAGAGTGAAGACGAAAATATAAATTACTGGATTATTGAGGGTCAGTGGCATCTTCAGCACAAGTGTAACATCAGGAGTTTGCAACTAAGGAATTCCGGACAGAGAGAGAGCTTCCAGATGTTGTATGAGTGGGACTGATGTGAAATCTGTTTCTGGCCAAACACTAAAACGCTCTCAGATTTTCAGTTTCTCTCATAGCATTGTCATTATTTGGTCATTAGGTCCTTTTATCCTTTAATTCAGTGTGTCAGTGAAGTGACTGACTGCACAATGATTCTCGACACAAAGCAGACCCGAGTCACTGCTTTCAGATTACAAAATTGCCTCAAATCATAAATACCGCGATATGTTTCTTACCAGTTTGCCTTCTCTGCTTTCCTTTTTATAATATCCATGATGGCTCTCGACGGGCGTCGTGCAGCTCCCGGAGCGCGACTCGATCAGACCCGGAGAGAGTGAACAGAAGGGCGGACTGGGACTGGGGGGCAGCCCCGAATCCGGACTGTCGAGCAGCCCTTCCCGGTTCTTTCCTTTCAGACTATCATCCATCGCTTGTAAATGTAGGTGCCCCACCATTTCTGGGACGGCTCAATTAAAAAAAAAGCACCCCAGACGAAGTCGCACTGAATTATTTTTCTTGAAGAGCTCCGAGCTGCTGCGGTGACAAGAAACAATCCTGGGCGACCTTTTTCAAGATGACTTCTGAAAGCAGAGAAGAGGGGGGGAGAGATCAGGAAATATGCATTTAACCATTGCCCATTCACTGCGGACGAAACTCCACAATGTGATATTAATTCAGCCTTTATTTCTCTTCAAACTTTACTGTACCTGCGCGTCGTGAAGTATCCACCTTTGATCCGGAAAATATTCCAAATAGTCTTGAAAAATCGGAAACAAACTTTAAAAAGCCTTTCAAATTTGACGCCAAAGTGAGCTTTTAACTCTTCTTAATTTAAAAAAACTAAACAAAAACGTAGTAAAACTCGCGCAAAAACAAAAAGTCGACTGTGCGTCTGGCACCGATGTGGATAAGAGCTCCTCTGCTCTGCTCTGACGGTGTGTGAGTGAGCGTGTTTGTGTGCGTGCGTGTGTGCGCTCTCCTGTGGAGAGCTCCCTCTTAATGATCCTGCCAGGATTTTTCTTTTGCACCTGGATCCTGTCCAGCCCTCATGATCTGGATCGCTCCTGCTGTACAGTTTGGCTGAGTATGTTTCGGATCAGCATCCCCGTTGAAGTGCCCTTAAGCAGCTTACCCAAATCCTTACCTGCTGGAGCTGGTTGTTTGGTTATATCAATATTTATAATCAGTTATAAATTAGTTGGTAATTGGCAATGAATAATATACCACTATTCATTAAAGCAAGTTATTACGTAATGATAGTGATAAAACTATTCAGAATTAACAATTAGTTAAAAATTAATCAGTTGGCACTGTTCATAATTTGCAGTTATTAATTATATATAAATTTGTAATTTTCAGTTGGTAGTGATGAAACTATTCGTAATTAGCAGTTCATTCGTTTTTTCGTCAGTATTATATCACTTCATCAGAGCAATCAGTTATTAATTACATAATTAGCAGTGAGAAATCACTGTGCTCATGAATTAGTAATTATAGTGTAATTATCAGTTAGTTACGAATTTGTTTGTCCTTTATTCCTTATAACTAGTATTTTATGGACCTTATTGCTAACTGTTTTCCATAATCTAATTTGTTCACCATGAAACTTGCTAAGCACATTCATACTCCAAGGATGATAAACTTTTCTAGTGCCACCCACAGGACAAACTTTACATTTTTAGCCTTTGAGACTTTAAAGGGACAGTTCACCCCAAAATCAAAAATACATATTTTACCTCTTACCTGTAGTGCTATTTATCCATCTAGATTGTTTTGGTGTGAGTTGCAGAGTTTTGGAGATATTGCCATAGAGACGTCTGCATTTTTAGAATATAATGGGACTATATGGAACTCGGCTTGTGGTGCTCAAAGCGCCAAAAAACTACATTTGAAAAACTCGACAGCAATGTCTCTTTCCAGAAATCACGACCCGGTTACTCAAGATAATCCACAGATTTGTTCTGAGCAGTTTCATGTAGGAACTATCGTAGTTAAAAAAATATGTACTTTTAATTTTGGGATGAACTGTCCCTTTAAGACTTGCAAACGTGTTGTTCTGTCCAACATTTTGGCATCCTGGGGGAACTTTTAGTATCATTTGTAAATATATACATATTTTTTATTGAACTTTTATCTAACCATGTCCCATTGAGGCTGGAAACCTCTCTTGCAATACAGACGTGGCCAAGACTACAGCATAAAACGTTGCAGACAAAACAATACAAAGTCAGCCAATGGATAAAACAATACTAAAGACTAATAACAATACTGATAACAGATAATACTAAAATAAGGCAGACAATTAACAAAGTTGTGATTTACCATATAATTTACAGTTCTCTATGATTGCAAGAAAAACTCCTATTCTGGACAAACTCTGATGGAAGTTTGCCCAGAATGGCTTTATAATTAAGAATTTGGTAATATATTAAATAAAAGTCCAACATGTGGCGACATTGTGCTGATGCATTCAAGTACAAAAAAATCACCATAATCACGAGGCAGTAAAAAGGTGACAGCAACCATCTTATCGTGTCTTCAAAGAGAAAAAATGATTGTGTCTGAAATTAAAATCTAACCTCAGTCTCAGTTTCTTCAAAAGGTTTTCAAAAGAACGACAACATGTCATGTCATCGTGTCAAATAACAACTTGTCTCCTGAGTTGTAACAATATCCACAGTCTGTGGGCTTCCTCCTAGCAATAGGAAATAACACCAGTTTAGTTTTGTCTGCATTCAACACACGCTTGGGTGAGCTGAGACTGCAAAATATTACAGGCAGACTGTTCATGAAGTGCATCTGAGAGAGAAGCTCCACAGCTATACAAAGCTGTATCATCTGCGTAACGACGAATATTAGTTTCATGTGCATTAACGCCTTAATTATTTATGCGTGGAGCTCATCTCATGTAAAACCCAGAACCTCTTCTAACCTGGAAAGTTACCTAGATAAAGTTATCCAGAAATGATCCACAAGTTATCCAACATTATTCAGATGTAGCTAAAGTTATCCACAAGTTATTCAACATTATTCAGATATTGTAATGAGAGAAAAACCCCTGATGTCAATCCTGGTTTAGTATCAGTCATTTAAGAAATCATCAGCCAACTGCCTTTGTGGAGCAATTTGATTTGGTTCACAAAGTCACTAAAATTATTATTAAAGGATTACTACAGTTATTTTCATTCGTAAATGTGTCTTTGTGTGTCTGTAACCATCCTGCCTGGTGTATTTCAGGACTGGGTGGAGATGGGTGGGAACGCTGTGCATCCACCAGTTACTAAATGAGTGTATGTCTCACACACACACACACACACACACACACACACACACACACAAACACACATAGAGCAGACAAAATAGACCTGAGTGAACAAATGAGCAGACAGCAGTCATCACAGCAGGCACAGGAGAAAGAATTGAATCCTTGTTGATGGTTCCCTCCACATAATGTCTGCGCTCTCCGTTCATACGGTTACTCGTACCAACAGCAGCTCTGCCAAAAGGGAAATCAGAGCATAAAGAAGAGCCAGTGCAAAGCTGCACAGAGCTGACTGTGTGTCTTAAATGGTTGATTGTATCTTTGATGGTCCACCAGCTCTCCATGGTGATTACCACAGATTGCCAGGAAATCATGCGTGATGTTTTTTGTTTTTTCAGTTCTCATAAAAACCAAGATAACTCTATTTGCCTTTGTTGTCTGGAAGATATACTTAATCACATGCCCGTTAAGCTTGTGCAGCTGTAATTCTGTTTGCTGAGAATTGTTTTCCCTCCTCTGTGTTAGTGTTTTGAAGCCGGAGCAGGAAACGGTGGTGCAGCAATGGGAGTTTAACTGCCGTTCCCCATGTCAGGTGTGTTTTTATGTCATTATGTCCATCTTAAAGAGCACATCAAGTTGATCCTCAGGCATTCAAGGGATTAGTGTGGAGATCTGGTACAGATTAGCCATAAAATAGTGGGACACAGATGATGAGCGTGTTTGTGGGTGCAGACATGTCTGTGAGCAGGCCGATGGGAAGAGTTGCTCAATTGCAGCCTCACTGAGTGACCATGCTGGCATTTTATTTTGGTATTTTACACATAGGTGGGTTTGGTCACAAATCTACTCTGCTGTATGTGGGACTGTTAAAGGGTCAGTTCACCCAAATGACAAAAAAAACACCCCAAACTTATTTTCTCACTTATGTTGTGTTATGTAGCATTGCAGATAGTTTTGGTTTTATTTCATTAGGCTTTGAAGTATCCATCTTTGAGATTTCTGCCTCCACCCCAATACAGTGGAGGTGAATAGAATTTCATATGTTATTCTTAGTGTTGAAAAAGTATATTTAATACAAAAAATCTCTTAGTATTTATGTTGAAAACTGCTGACAATGTTTTCTGTGGATTATCCAGAGTAACCGCGCCATTGTTTTAAAGATATGTTGCTGTAATAACTTTGGTGATACCCTGACATTTTAGCACCATAATCAGGTCAAAGTTTTATTAAGTCCTATACTTTGGTTAATAACCAAATACCTGAAAAACCTATGTTCTATTCCTATTGGACTAATTAGCAAATATTATCATGCTAACATGCTAAACTAAGATGGCGATTATTATACAGTACCTGTTAAACACCAGTGTGTTAGCTTTGTTATTGTGAGTATGTTAGCATGCTGATGTTAGCGTTAAGCACAAAGCACTACTGTGCCTCACAGAGCCGCTAGCGTGGTTGAAGACTGAGTGTTGTTTAATGTTGTGAGGACCACAGCTGAAATTCTATTTAACTCCATTGTATTTGGGATGAACCACAAATCTCTGATGTCTCAAAGCCTGGCAAAATAAAACCAAAACTGAGTGCATGGCTTGATACCTCTAACCACAAAAAATCTTTTTGTTTTATGCTGTTAAAAGTCTTTTTTGTTGTTACTATGACGACACTACTGTTGTCTATCAATGGAAGAAAACTGCGTACCTTTACAAAAAATATATCATTATAACCTCCATGTTTATTCAAAGCATGTGCTGGACACATAGGTTTTGACATGCAGTTTCTTTCACATGTTCACATTTGCACTGTTTCCACACATTCGGCTCACACGTGACAACTTCATGTCACAAGCAGAGAGACAAATTTTAAAAAAGTCACCTGGGATATTTTTACGTCTGTTTGGTTTTCATTGTGCATGTATCAGCGTGCATCACCTGGTTTCACTCACTTAGCAATGCCAGCTTTGTATCACGAGGAATCCCATTTAGCTCTAAGCTGGTCACAGTTTTTTGTACAAACAAACAAAAAAATCATATTTTGACCAGGCTCAGTTAATGTTTTCTCCATGTGTTCTCATCCATCACAGGTTCAGCAAGATTAATTATTCTTTGAAAAACTGCAATCATTCATTTTGGGGATGGCTGTCTGGATACCTGTTTTATCCTTCATATTCATTCAGTAAAGTTACTTTGACACTGTATATCAAACCTATGACCTTTCCATTATGGATGGTAGATCCGGGACATTATGGAACAGACATCTTTACCATTTGGCCAAGCAGCCGCCGCCATTATTTGGGAGTTGATTGAGGAGTTCTGCAATCAGGATTCTGTTCCTGAGAGCTTTGAGATCCCAGGAGGCTTTGAGACAGACACAGAGGGGGAGGACAGCCAAGCCGTCTGCTGATGATTCATTTTTTAGTGCTCCATCATCCTTCCCCCTCATAGGGCAATCACTCACACCCTGCCAAACACACACGCACAGACAAAAACATGAGGACACAAACATGTTTGTATGCGTAGATGCAGAAATTCACACACACACTGAGACATGGAAACAGTCAGACACACACACACACATTCCTGATTTGCAGAATTCTCAGTATCACTGCATCACATAGCGTTGCCAAGCCAGCTGTGCGAACTGGGTCTGGAAAGGGGGGTGGGGGGTGGTAATACAGGTGTGCGTGTGTGTATTTATTTGCATGCAAGAGAGCGAGTAAAGCAAACAGACAGACAGAAAGAAGTACACTCATTTAGCCCTCATGACCGATTTTTCAAGTCTGTGTTTTCAGTGAGGTACACATATTTTCTCGAGGTGTGCACTGTGCCGTGCACATTGGCGTGTGCACGTGCTGTCTGGAATAGCTCTCAATGTAAACAAACCACAAAGAGGCCGGTCCTGGCAGGGAGGTTGTTTTGAGCTGGCGGGGACGTCACTGTGGTTTCCACACACAACGCTCTTCTTCAGACTCCCAGCCATGAATCTTCTCCATCTCGCAGATAGGTGACCATTCTCCACTTTGCTTTTCACACAATGTACACATAAACACTAGCCGCTTGTTCAGCACGCTCACGTGACTCGCACACCTCTGCTCTCTTCTCCGTGGCCTGTTTGAATGTGCCTTGACTTAATGATGGATGAGCCTGGCAGATTCTAAATATGCCATCCAGACCATAGAGTTCAATCCATAATGCACCTCACATCTCTGGAGCCTGGCTGCATCTGGTTTTAATGTGTGGAGACCCCTGCCTTTTTTCCTCCCTTCCTTCCCAATCTCTTTTTCTATGGAGATAGATGGTCCAATGTTGCCACCAATCACAACCATCACCTGACCATGTTAGATCTAAAAAAACACTCTTAAAGGCTACCTGTAAAATGGCTCACTGGGTTATAATGTCTGCAATATTACTCTTTTCATTTTTGTATAGCATACTGAGCTACATTTTAGATACATTTATTTACTTACCTCCTTACTTTGGGTCAAGTCTAACATTGCTTTAAAAGTGACATGCAAAAGTTTGGAGTAATAATTTGTAACATTTTGTTTAAAAAATGTAAATTTGCTGAACTGATACAGTATTTCAAACAGATATAATTTAGTATTATTTCAATCTATTATTATATTCACTCTGGTGTCTAAGGAAATATCCTCTGGCACATGCAAATGATTAGCAAATTAAAGCACAACCCTACAAACTCAAGGACCAAATTTAAAGAAACTTTTAACAAATTTGGCAATACTAGCTAACTATCTGGAAGAATCTTGTTTATTTCACCAAAACATTTTCAAAAATATTTAAAACTAATGACATTCCCATCAGCCTCAGCTGTACTTTGTGTTTAGTGTGAATTAGCAAATGTTAGCATGCTAACACGCTAAATTAAGATGGTGATCATGGTAAAGATTAAAGCTTCTTAACATCATTAGCACTAGTTCAAAGCACAGTCTCACATGGTCACTAGCATGGCTGTAAATTCTTGCTTACCTGTCTGTAGAAAGTAATGTTGTATACAGTTTATGGAGTAAATTGAAGAAAAAATTGTAGTTAGCATTAACAAGAAAAGCTCCCATGGCTGGACAATTAAAGAAAAGAGTCTCTTGTAAAAGATGATTTTTATTTTTTATTTATAATTTGAAAAATGAACCTGTGTGACATCCTAAACTTCCTGCTCAACAGTGTTTTGTTAAAAATGCCATTTTAAATGTAAACCTTTACAGTGCTGTCAGCTCCTCTGGAGGGAAACTTGTTCACCATTTGCAGACATTTGCCCTCCACTGCGCTCCACTTTCATTTGTCTCAGTTTAAAACTTCTGAATCTTTATAAGCTGTGCTGCTGCACACGAACAAGCATGAACGTCTTGGGGTGACAAAGTCGTTCACATGTTTTCCACAATTTCGACAGTTATAAATCACTGTAAGTGATCAGTTGGTGTTGCTCGGTGCAGCCTGTGCACTCTGTGACCTCCTTACTGAGACCTCCCTAAGGCTCCACAGCTGTTGGCCTTGCATGCTAGCAGCTCATCTGCTCTCAGCTGTAATCAGTGATTCACCTGCATGCCTCTTCCTCTGACATTTTCACTTCCTCACAGCTTTGTGTGAACAGTCAATAGGTAAACACGGAAATCAGTTTTGTTTAATGTGTAACAGTCAGATATGTGACTGACTGCATGTACTGACATGCTCAGTGATGCAGATACGGATCTTTATCTATATACATTTGGATCTATATTCTGCTTAGGTAAATATGCAGAGATAATTTAAGTGCATGAAACATCATCAAAAAATCGACTTTGTGTGCAGACAGTCAATAGTCAGTCGCTGGTTTAAATACGGCTGGTGCAGATAGGTCAGAGATCTGTCAGACAAATACCAGGGAGTGGGAGTGTCAACAGTACCCACTCTGAGAAAAATGAAATGTGGACAGAGATACAATCTGTGCTTTGTGCCACTGTGTCGATTCTCAGTGTTATTTATTGACTAAACAAGGTTTACAGTGGCCACAGGGAGAGCCGGGCTCAGCAGGGGAGCAAACACAGCCATGTGAGCGAGTCGAGGAAGACGAGAAAGTTCAAGGCAGGGTTAGAGGATAAAGAGATATGAGCTGTTTATGTTTCTTGTCCCATTCATCTCCATTGAGAGGCGTTCGTCTCTACACTTGGAGAGAAAAGGCCCTGCCCTTTGCCCTGCTCTCTGTGCTTTTGAAGCGTAAACAAGTCCCACTCTTGGGTCCTGACAACAGCCCTGCCTGTTTGCTCAGTGTGTTTGCTCAGGACTGCGGTCAGGGTTTGAGTGTTAGCCATGCATTGGTAGCTCAAGGCACAAAATCAAAAGCAACAATTTGAGATTGATGTTAAGGGGACAGCAGCTCACCACAGTAACATGTTATTTATTACCCTGCAATAAGACCAAAGTGATTCAGTCCACGTAGTAGGAAGAACAAACAAGCTGTAACTTCCTCTTCAATGACAGTGAGTGATTTATTCTCCACAATATATTTTCACCATAGAGCTTCCTCTCTGTTAGGTTGCCTTTGCCCTGGGGATAGTTCAATCTCTGGCTGGTTGATAAACCAAACTTCCATCTCCAAGAGATTTGTGCTTCACTCAGAGTTCATGACTTGTCTGCTGCCAGATTAAGAGCAGCGCTAGTGCTCTGCCATCAGGGAAGGTTGTGTTTCCCATGGCGCTTTGTGTTTGCCTTCTTGCCTGCAGGGATATAATGACAAGCGTGGACCACCCATGTGTGCTTTGGCCTGAATGTTATTTAAGGAATTCCCCCAGCTTTAGTGTGTGTGTGTGTGTGTGTGTGTGTGAAAAACCATAAGCTCTAGTTTATGTTTGCATGCTTGTGCTTAAGCCAATGTGATGAACCTTTATTTTGAAAGGTTGACATAAAGCCTTAAAGTGATTACACTGTAACTGATAATTGATCATTTTCTTTTTCATTACACAAAACAAACATTAATTCAAAAGTTGATGTGAATATTATTGTGGATCTGTATCCAGTGACTGGGAATATTGGTGGCAAACATTCGTATTGGCATTTTAAAATTGCTTTTAATCTTCTCAAAATGTTTGATTAAGTGACTCAGCACTGTTCATAAATATAACAACCACTCTAATAGATCCTTATTTGTATTTACAGTTATGTTATAGTGTGTTAGAAATTCAGATGAAATGCATCACTTACTCATTAGGAATTTAAACTGTTTATCAATATGAATATCTAAATAAAAGATGTAATTATAATCACCTAATTCAATTTTAGTGTGTATATTAAAGCATTTATTAAGTGATTATACACATGTACTAATCATTTGGAGGTAGGTGTAGAATTGTTTGTAATCCTCTATTTTGGATTTTTGTAAACGTATAAATAACCAATTATAGATATTTTACGTTGCCGTGTAACATTTTACAGTGTGTTATAAAGAATGTATTAAGAGTTTATACAGTGTACAAATTATGACTAGTAGCTTATGTTGGCTAAGGTTAGCTAATGTTGGCAAATGTTAGGTAAATATAACCATACTGAATCAGATTGCTGACTTTATGCACAAGTCCCCACGTATTTAAACGCTAAATATTATGTTAAGCATTTAGCATTACCTCGTAATTGTCACTTGTAGCCGCAGTGTTCAGCAAACATTACACAGCTTTAACTGTTTATATACCAGCTATGAATACTTCAGTCACATGAGGAGTTATAGTTGTGGACAAATACATTAAGAGACAGTCGAAATGCCCTTATATCTGATAACAACTACATTATAGTGTGCTATAAGCCTTTCATTATTTGTTTATATACTACTTATAAATGCTAAATAAAGGGAATTAAAATAAAGTGATACCTGTTTCTTTTGTTTTAAGAAAGCCACTGCTGACTTGGAGTGGAATAATTAAAACAGTATGATCTGTGCATTCAGACAGTCTTGCCAAATTCTTCTCACTCACTGGGTACAATGTTACATGCAGTATTGTAGATCTATAATCACTCTCAGTGCCTCTGTCAAAAGCAATCAACATTATCATGCCTCCATTCCATTTCTCTCCCTCTCTCTGCAGAGTCTTGAAAGCCAAAACTGAGCACCAGTCACAGGAGGTGCTGGGTGAACTACAGGCTGTAGATGGAGAGTTTTCAGGAACTGCCCATTGACCCAGAGGTCAGAGGAACTGCTGTGGAGCACGGTTTGCTGCACCCTGGCGACAAAGCACTTCCTGGCTTGGCTGGTACAAACTTCCGTCCGTGTGTTTCTTTCTGCAGTGTCAACGCCATACATGTGTTTCCAACTTGTTGAGCATCCTGGGTGAGGTGTACAGGAGGTTGGTAGGTTGACTCTTGATCCTGCATAGAAACTCAGGAAACTCAGGTTTATTTGAAATGTGGTCTAAATTTATTAAAACACTGGCAAACAGTACGTAGACATCACAAGCAGAGAAAAACATGCATCATTAGGATCTTGGTATACACACAGAGTGAGAAGTTGTCACACCACACAGTGTCCTACTTTTTTTCCTCTTCCATCTCAGATCCTGTCTTCATCACTCAAAGTCGCTCAGTTTCACTCATTCAGTTACACACTCACTTACTCACGTACTCATACACTTTCTTTCTGTCTCTGTCCACACCCTCACATCTTGTTTTTTCCATCTTCAGTCTGACATTACCTCTTCAATGAAGTGCTGACCTTTGAACTCTTGGAGACGACCTCTTTCCGTTGATTGACGCTTCCTTCCTCACTCTCTTCCTTCCTGGCCCAGTCATGTCATGTGAAGTGGGTGGCCATATTAGGAGACAGGCTTGTGAGTTAACGTCCGTCAAACTTCATACCTCCAGTTTGTCACCTGACAGAGGAAGAGTGCGGAGACAGTTCCAAGCCCTGCTGTACAGTTGCATGTAGGACACTGGAGGTGTCTGGAAAAGCCCTGCCAAGTAACAACATGAAAGGAAAGCAAATTCCTCACATTTTCCCCATTACATTTTCAGCTCAAGGATCCAAAGTGAAAACCACTTCAGTTCCTGGAAGAATTCACCCTGTTGGAGAGCTACGTGGCCATCTTACCATCCTATCCAAAATCGCTCCAAAATGTCTTTGATGGAAATCTTTTGAAAAGTCAGAGACAGACTGTAAAATTATTAAAAAATTGATCAGAGCTGAAAGTGCCTTAAGGCTCTGGTTGATGGCAGACTTGTGAGTCAGACTTGTCTGCCGTGACACACGCTGACAGAGGTTCTTGTTTTCTGCAGCCGCTGCCTGGCCTCGGGCCTCAGGGAGGATACTCTGTGCAACACACTGATTAATGCACACACACGCACACACACACATCTCTGAACTGTTGCTCAACACAGCTGTAAACAGGCTGTGTTTAGATGCCTGTGTCTCAACTTGTACACACACACACACACACACACATTAACACTAGGACACGTACATAGAAAGGCAACAAACCAAGACATAAGGAGTGGGTGTATTCGCAGTGCCACACCAAATGCTCTTGCCACAACTTGTTAGACTGAATGAAATTGCATTCTTGCACACATATACAACATAATAACATACATGCCCCTCTTTGCCACTGAGCTCAGAGATGTACAGTAGTGTGTGAGTATGATAAGTAATTGGTGCATTTGCTGCTTTGCATAAATAAAATCTGTTAGCTGGCAAGGAAAAGCAGCATTTAATTCTATAGTCAACACTAAGCTGCTGAGAGATTCCTGGCTTGATTTCAGTTGCAGGATAAGTCACAGTCAGCGCCCCAAAAATGTAAAGGTACCTCTCATTACTCATATCAGTGTCTCATATCATGTTCTTTAAAGAAGGAATTATAAGCAATTATTAAATACTTAGTGCACACATCAGAATAAAAACAAATGTGGAAATTCAACGCAACGGCTAACAAAATCGTTCAGCTGTGTGTCCGTTGGAATTAAAGTAATATTACACTATTTTTATGGCCGGCCCACTCAGATATTGAACCAATCAAATTGCCAGTACCAACACTGTCAGTTGTTATTGCAGAAAAAGAAATAAAACTTGAATTTTTTTCTTTTTGGTAATTACAGTTCTGACCAAAAAAGTACACAAGTCAAAGCAAACGCTTATTTAACTCTATTCGACTTGACTTATTCCCATTAATGGCATGATTTTCTTTGACATAGGAGAGCAGGCTAAGGCTGGAATTACAATTCTGCAAAGATACAAGTAAACGTCTCTGTGGAGTCAACAGGCACACCTCAATATATTGGTGCCAGTGTATTGATATAGTATTACAATATAATGACATGTTGATTGTTTGTCCCACTGATCAACGTCATTATTCCCCACACTCAGTCACAGTACTGAACCTGGAGGTGTTGTGCTGTATGTAAAGGATATCTTGGTGGTTAAAAGTGGCATATACACCCATTTGTTTATCAGTGTGGCTGCTACATTCCAGGATGTTTTTATTTTCTAAAAGCAAGTCAGTCATGTACTGCTGGTCACAGCTACTGGGCTTAGTAGCCCATGTAGTCTGACTCACAGGGGAAACAACACATTTGTTAGCTTTGATTTAATCTGTTGGTGATACCAGACAGGTGGAGTTACCTCAACAGGTACCAGCTACAGAAAAATGTGAGTCATTGGTAAGTATGCTAAACTAGTGTTCAAATACTTTTATGTGACTTCCTGCCCCTTTCTGGCACTTGTTATAGTATACACACAGTAGCAAACCATCTAGTACACTAACTTAAAAAAGCCAAGAATATTCTAGAAATATTATTTAACCTGGTTAGAACCCGATGCTCTGGTGTCTGTGTCTAGACAAACCGCTGCAATTTAGTTTCCTAGAATTCATCCTGCTGTGATTAAGGGAGTAGGAGATGCTACTGTGGCCCATTTCTACACAGGATATGAGGGTTCAAACTTGAACTTCAGCCTGGTTTGGCAGTGAGTCTGTTCAGCTGCGTGGGGCTGGGCTGAGGTCACGTCCTAACTACTGTCCCACCAGTCCACATTGACCCTGACTGACCTGGGGGTGGCTTTAACAGGCAACCAACAGCAGCAGAACATACAGCTGCTGCCTCTTTCGGCCTCCTTACGTTGTCCTACAAAACCGGCAGGCGGGTACAGTCGGTCAGACAGAAGTGAGAAAGCTGTTTCCTAGTCAGCCCTTCACGGGTCATTTCCCTCCACAATGGTAATATTTTCACATTGAAAGACACAGAGGCCACAGAGGAAAGTCATAATAAGATTTGTGCATATGTAAGCTATAAAGAGCCTTGAATGTTGTGGCAAGTGCAACTCTGCCGTTAAACCGTGGGCCCTATTTGAGTTGGAGAGGAGGGATTTGGAACAGTGTGTTTCAATTGGCTGCTCTGCGCTGTGAGCCAACTGGTCCATTATCCCTGATCCATTTTCACAGGCCGCTTTTATCCCTCACAAAGCCCAAATACCGCAATGAAAATGGGACGGGGGCGGAGTTCAAACGACAGCGCAAGTTTTATGTTCAATGGAATTAGAAATGACTTTTTAAATGCCACTCTGTATGCGCTGCCATACCGTAAGAACTCGGTTAATGAATTTAATGTGCAGTTGTTGGCATGGGATGTTCATTTTTCTTCTTTGACTGATTAAAAAGTAGAAGTGATTTATAGCTGCAGTGGGAGTCTGGGTTGTTTTGTCATGTGGACGTCTTGCGTATTATGATTTTAGTTCCCCTAATCTGCGTCATCACTCTACCAAACTGTATTTACCATCTTGTTGAATGTATAGTGCTGCTGGTCAAATTTTGCATTTCAATTGTATCATGAAGATACTTCAACTCCAGCGCTCCAGGCCTCTAACTGACAGATTGAGAATTATCATGGCACTTGAGGTTTGAGATGAGAGGTTTATGTCGTCAGCACATTCCCTCCTTCATTTTCATGAGACTACTCATTTTTCTTCTGGAGAAATATTCTTTTAAAAAATTATCTTGAAGGCATCTATGTCAGTGGGCTGTACACTATGGTGAGATGCATCAAGACAGAAAAGAGATAAAGTTTAAGGGGTCAGAGTGAGCTTCACTTCTTGTCCCTGTGAATCAACTCTCTAATTCTCAACCTGCCTGCTGCATGTAATCATACTAAATCAGTAGTTTTCTTAACAGGCAGCTGTGTAATACGCCTTGACAGTTATACTGGAGCATGTTGCACAGTGTTTAGACTGCCTGGTGTTTGTACACAAGCACTTCATTTGCATCCTCTATGTAATTTGCAGTCCTTATGAACATTTTTGAGGGCAGCAGTAAGGAAAGTGGTGGCACTTATCTCCAATGGTGGTCTCACCTCAGTCCTACAACCTCATGTATTGTAAGGTGATTGTGAACGTGTTGCGTGTCCCACTCACACTCTTATCCAAGCAAATCACCCAAATACTGCAAATATGATAATAACAACTAATGGAATCACAAATAATAAGGAATTTACAATGCTCATGAATATTATGTCAAGTTATTATTATGTGACATTCATTTTAAGGCTTTTAATTCGTAGTCATAACAATAAGTCCCTACAACAGGGTATAAAACATGTTGAAGAGGTTTTTGTAGCATATTTTTTTCTGAAACAGAGGTGCAATGACTGACTTTCAGTGCAATGTCCAAGAATGTGTTAAAGGAATAGTTTTAATCTACCTTTCTTGCTGAGAGTTATATGAGAAGATCAATACAACTCTTATCTCTGGACAGAGCCAGGCTAATTGTTTCCCCCTGCTTCCAGTCTGCTAAACTAAGATAACTGTCTCCTGGCTCCAGCTTCACATTTAATGGACATATAGAAGAGCGGTATCAACCTTCTCATCTAAGCCTTGGCATGAAAGTGAATAAGTGTATTTCTCAAAATGTCGCACTATTCCTTTAACTAGTGTTTATTCTTACCAAGCTGCCGAGACTGGCAAGGTCGTTTCTTTAGAGATGAAATCACTTGTCCACAGCACAGATGTGGAGATGCATGAGTTTAATTGGTCAAAACTGTAAATCGGGAGGGAAAGGAACAGAAAGCTATCATGGAGCCAAATGCTACATGGGGTATATTTTCCTGCTTTTCATTACATTGTACTACTCAAACCTACTTTACAGGTGTTTGCATTTAAATTGGTTGGTATTTACATTCACAGGATGGACTGAGGGAGACTTTTACATTTCGGCACCCCAGCACTAAAACAGAAACGGCAGGAAACTGGTGAGTCAGTTCTTGCACCCCTGCTCCCTCAGCACTGGGAGGTATAAACATGATGAAGATTTACTACTGATGCTGCTGATGGGTATATTTAAAACCATCACTCTTCCACTGTCAAGTCAGTGAAATCTCCTCCTTAGGGTACAGATGAGTGAGTTGATAGCTGTAGCTTGTACAAAGTGATTTATCTGAACTGAGTAGACAATGTGATAAGTGATAAGGAGCAGAGAGTACAGAGATCATCCTGTTCAGATATTTTTCTTTTCTTTTCTTCTTGTGCACAACCTGTCTAAACTCAATCTCTTCTGTGGCTTACTATACAGTACATACTAGGGCTGCATGAGTTAACCTAAAATAATCACCATTATTTTTTTATTAGATCACAATTATTTATGATGATTATTCGCTAGCTTAGCTTAGCATAAAAATTACCTTTATGTTCACACTTAATAATTGTGTAAAGACTGGAAACAGGAGGGGACAACTAGCCAAGCTCTGTCCGTCTAACCTTATTTCTTGACTGGGAGCAGTGACTTCCTGGAGTCAACTTGTCACCGTAATATTGCCCGACAACCAGCGATGACTCCAGGTAATTAATGCTTCAGCCAAGAAATTGTCCTGCACGTCCCTAACTTTTACTAATTTTTACACTTAATTTGTTGTATAGATTAAAACAAATGAGATGAAACGTGTTTAATTAGTGAGCTTTAGAGGTGTTGGTAGGCTGATTTGGTCACATTTGGACAGAGCCAGGCTAGCTGTTTCCCCTTGTTTCCAGGTTTTATACTAAGCTAAGCTAACCGACTGCTGGCTGTAGCTTCATATTTAGCATACAGACATGAGAGTGGTATCAATCTTCTCATCTAACTCTCGTCCTGAAAGCAAATAAGCATGTTTCCCAAAATGTAAAACTATTCCTTCACGACAGCAAGCAAGAATATTTCCCAAAAGGTTACTCTGTTCCTTTAACCTTATTATTTGTAGTTAGTCAAGTATCACAGATTAGTTTTATATAAAGTAGAAACAACTTTCACTGATTCAAAACATATTCAAAGTCAAAGTCCTGCTCAGATGAAAAACAATTACTGTTGAACACACACCTACATGTCAATTTTTCTGGTAATTTTGAGGCAGCACGTATTTCTTTTGCACTGACAAGAATGTTGCATCTTATGTAATACTGGGCAAGTTGTCTCCATGCTGGTGGATTGTTGCTCCCTGCTACGCATAAATTTGATGGCGTGTGTGTGTGAATGTGTGCACTTAAACAAGCCAGCACAGGCATGTAAGGAGTGTGGTGGCTGAGCAGGTCTAATGTTTTTGGTGGGTGCTCGACAAACACACCTCTGAGCTGCTGGGTTAGGGTGACTGTGTGGATGAGGATGCAGACTGTGACTCACAGCGAATGTGACACCTGCACCATCCAGGCCGTCACATGTCACTGAACCACACCCCAGTTGCGCAAAATCTTGGCTTCTGACGGAAATACTGCAAATGAATTCTGCCTGTCAACCCCTCAAGGCACAGAAGGACCTTTTAGGCTAACGAGTTCTTTAGGAGCATTTAATGGCTGCAGTGGTGATGCCTACATTTCCATTGATTAATTTATTGATTTCTCCAGTCATGTGTCGAACAAAGTGGGCCCAGCGTGTTCAAGGCTGAATATTTCCTCCACATGTGTAGAAATCTATTGATAACATGTGGTTCCATTTAATGTAGACACATAAAACAACAAGCAGGAAGCATTAAAACCATGTGATTCTGGCTTTGCCTCTCTGCAAGTGAACCACTTCTCAATTCAGCCTGTGTACTCACAGCCCAAAACTGGGATACAAACACACACACACACACACACACACACACACACACACACACACACACACACACACATATATACCTGTTCAAGCAATTAGACACGCCTGTCCTCCATATTGGAATAATAAATACAGACTGAGGGGTACTGCAGTACTATGCCTAGTTAATGCTTCTCTTTCAGCCCTCTGTGCCTTATTAGAATAAACAGAAGTGGTTTGCAGGTTTGGGAAAGTTGACGAGTGGCAAACAGACCTATAAGTCCAAGCAGTTTTCACATATATTTCTTGTGCCAGTTTATATAAGTTTGCCATACAGAGCGGTGCAATCAGTGTGAGAAAGTTTAGACAATAACAGAGAGGTATATTTTAAAGTTAATGTAGTGTGTTCGCCTGTGATTGACTAGACTATTTTAAATGTGCTGGTACAATAAACCCCACTCATTTGGTTCTCTGAGGATGGGAAAACAAATGCTTTGAACTACTGTTTGACGCAGCTCTGGCTGTGGATATTTTACTTGTGACACCTAATAGTGGGGAGGGCTCTTAGCGAGATTCCCTCCATGGTAAACAGTCATAAAAAGCCCAGGATTCGGTTGCACAAACACAAATAGCTGACTATTCTTAGCACTAATGAGAGCTGCCAGGGACACCAGCAGGTCTTGAAATGCACTGTCGCTACTCATAGAGTTATTGCACAGCTTGGGGTATGGCTGGGTGAAGGGCTGGAGGTGTAAAGAATTTCTGTATAACTTCTTTTTTTGTCTCCTCTTTTCATTCAGCTCTTTTCTTCTACAAAGATGATCACTCTTCTTCCTCTCTTTCTGTTCTCTTTCCACCCTGTAATCTACCCTCAAATAAACCTTTGCTCCATCTGTGCTGCATCTGTGCTGCAAACTCATGATGGACACATCTCCATCATGAGAAAGATGTTTTCCAGCAGCACATTTGTATATCACATACATTTTGCTTGTGCCTGTTTGTTCATACAGTACTATGCCCTCACATAACCTTGTCACGGGAACCTCACTGCAGATTGGATTATGAAAGTGTCAAGTCTCTCCCTCATGGTCAAAAGCTATTTTCTAAATAAGACATTAACTTGCCATTACCCCCCACAAACCACAATGGAGGGGTGTGTAATTTAGCAGTGTACTGATTGATTGGTCTATTTATTTTTTTGTTTGGCTTGACAGGAACTTTAGACTTCAACTTTCAAATTCCTTGCAGATGGCCAGCCGACCCTTTGAAGCCCCACTATAATTAACCTTTGGAGGAGAAAAGCAAACCGGTACACAGGGGCACTGTGGCATGGCTCAGATGCTTTGATGTGGTTCCTGTGTTTGCTCTGCTGTGGACTGGATGGGAGGTGAGCTTTGTTGACATGTCTGGGGCTGCAGAGGGGCACGTCACACCCTGGGGGTCTGCCTCCGCCTGTCGCACTACCGCTAGCATGGAAACAACTGTTATCTATTACTATATCTCTCCCTGTTGCCTCAAATGAACCAGTGAACACACTGATTACAGGTATAGGGAGAACTCCCTCCTCCCTATACCTGCAATCAGTGGTGGAAGACATATTCTGATCCTTTACTCAAGTAAAAAGTTAGAAATATACTTGAATACATGCATTATTACTGAAGTATCCTAAAACCTGCATTAGACAGAAAGCAACATTAGCATTTATTTGGGGTCGTGTTTCTGGCACCCTGATGAATGTAAGTCCAATATTCACTCTCTTTTAGCTAGTTGCTAAATACTATGTTCACCAACATGTCCCTAACTTGTCTGTCTGCCAAAACAATGATCTGAAAGATGCTAAAAAGATTAAAATAAGTGATTATTTTCTGTGGATTTGTCACTACAACCAACACTTTTTACATTACATGTAGTCATTTTCCCATTGTTTGTATGAAAATATCGATTAGTAAAAGAAGTAAAAGTATATGTATTATTACTAAATATGTAAGTACACTAAGTACTGTATTAAAAGTAAGAATACCCATTATACAGAATGGTTCCTTTTAGAGGGTTATGTTATTTTACTTTTTGATTATTATTACCTATGCATTCATATATAGTCAGTATTTTAATGTTTTAACTGCTCAATTTGGAGCTAATTTTAACTACTATTTAGACTTTTGTGAAGTTAAATCCATATATCAATGTATCATATTTTATAAAATGACAATATGTCTTACACTGTCAAAGATCTCCATTCATTGATTATTCAAACCATTTTCAATACTAATCATTTGTTCTTGAATTAAATGTCAGTATCTTGAAAGACAGAATAAGGCTGATCCCAGCATTAGAATAAAGAAAAATGATGACCTGTCCACTGACTCAGTAATGTGCCTGCAAAAAATCACATCAGACCTTTGACATCTTTTCAGCATATATCAGTATTGAGTCTAGTCAACTATGTACATTCAATATTTATATCAGTTATTTAATTCTGTGTGAAACACTGAGACACAAAGAGTATGAATGAAGAGTTTTTAATATGTTTTTAAAGCAAACCTGGTATCTTCACGCAGTACTTTCCCATGGGTTTCATTCATACTGCTACTGAAAGACAAAAGTTTTCTTTGTGATCTTGCTAAACATGAAGTGTGTTTCTGTATTTGACTGAAAACTCCAGAAGCCAGCCATATTTGACTCCATCAAGCAGTTGGGTCTGGAGGCTATTTTGGCTCAATCCTGCAACACTGTGGTGGCTTTTAATTAGCTGGGGCTTTAGTGGGAGCTCCATCATCAACAGAGCGTGTCAAACACATTGCTGTTTCTCTGCTCATTAGACCTGCAGTGCAGCTTTCCACTCGGCAGGCTGGATGGTGTAGCATTGCAGACATTATATGAGATCTTTATCATTCATATGGAGTGCCATTCACCATTTGCGCTGATGGATCGCTGCTGTGGCATGAGACCAGTCAGTCGTCTCTGTTCTGCCTAAAAATGTTACACATTCGTGAGTAGTTAATGCTAAACAGACCATTGATATCTGGCTTTGGATAGTTTACCCTGGGCTGTTTTGCCTCTTGCACAACTCTGTGTGTTAAGTTGAGTAGTATGTCAGTGCTTTTGAGCTGCTTACATTGTTGATTGATTTCCTGTTGAATTGCCTCCTACTGCTTTGGTTTTTCTTATCACTTAAACTTTTGGTTCAAGGCCTTGTGATTTGCATTGTGATCCAAATATTTAATTTGCTTATTTTTCTTCACCCATTCTTAAAAAACAATGCCACCTTGCCAATGTATTTCACACTGATATCATACCTCATAAATAATAGGGCAGATTTTTGTTCACCGACTTCTAAAGATCTTATCTGCCAGCAGCCTGAATTCTCACCCACAGTGCTACAGTAGGGTTTTTTTTCCCTTCAACAACGTCTCCATGTGCATTTTAAAAGGCCTGAGGAACAATGTTGGCCTTGTGAAGGCTTTCCATGCGTTTTCTGTTAAGGACGTGGTATTTCAGGGAAACAGATTCCTTTGAATGCTTCACAATGGCAATGGATTTTGTGTGTCAAAATGTGGGCAAAGTGGGCTTGGGTTCATTTCATCAGAGTTGTAAAGAAAAAAATACATACATGTATGTACTTGGCTGCTTCCCTCCCCATGCAAAAGTGTTAAAGCATGTGTATGCATTGTGTGTGTGAAGTGGGAAGGTTTCCACTGGCCCTGAAGTGTCAGTGGTGGGTGGGAGGCAGTGGAGAGCAGTGCAGCGTCTGTAAACTGTGGACAGATTGGTGCTCCATCCTATCTGCTGTGTATAGCTGACATTCTGGCTCAGTGGGCCATTTCAACACCACGATACTCTATCCACATGGGACAGCAGACAGAGCTACAGACTTCTCTCTCTCTTTCTTGCTCTCATCCCATCTCTCGCTACCTCGTTTTCTCTGGCTAGACAGACATATGTGCCTTTTGTTTCCTTTTATACACATTCTTTTATACAGTATATAATACATCTGGTTTAACTGTCTGAAAATCTGAAAACTTTTCATGGTTCAACAGGAGTAAATTAAGTCAAGACATTCAATATTTATATCAACCATTTAATTCTGTGATAAACACTGAGACACGAATGAGTGTTTTTAATGTGTTTTTAAAGCAAACCTGGTAACAAGACAAAGAAAACACCAGAAAATAATTCAGACTACAGTCAAAGTACACATAGAAAATATTGTAAGTTCATGTCCAAGCTCAATATGCAACAGCTTCATTAGCCAAAAATGGGTTAATCTTGACTAAACAAAGCAGACATAGTGAGTCTGCCAGAGGCTCTCATTAGCAGTTCAATTACAATAATCAACAGAGAAAGCAGCAATATTTAGCTTTAAAGCTGCTACAGTATAATCATTTTTACAATAACAATGGATGAAATGACTGTTGACAAACCCACAGATAATTACCACCTGACTGCAGTTTCTCTCAGCTTTACAAAGTGGTTTAGTGTCTTTCAGCTTGGTTTTATGGCCCACAACATTACTGTTTTGGTTCTCTCTCAGCACTTTCTTCAGCATAGCTTCCAGACGCAGCTATAGAGCCTTGATAAAGCCAGCACCAAATGGCAAACAGACAAAGTTAGAGACTAGCTGGTGAACATAGTGGAGAATTTACAGTAGCAGTTAAAGAGACTCATATTTCCCTCAGGAGTTGGTGAAGATCAAACCAAAGCTAGAAGGAGAATGAACATTGGACTTACATTCATCAAGTGGTCAGAATCACGACTCCAAATGAATGATAATGCTTGTAATAATAATGTTGCTCCATAACTGTTGTAATAAGCCACTGTTTGCTAACACATTCACCATATCAACTTTATATTATAAGATCATAATATGTTATCTATGTTATGTTATCATAGCTAATATTCTTAGTTGCTTGATACATTGCCTTAAGGAAAGGAAGCCGCAGCCGTCAATCAAAATTCCTCAATACTGCTGGTTTTATTCTAGATAAATGCTACATTGGAGGGCTTTTTCCATAAAGCTATACAAGACAATCGGACAATGCAATGAGTATCAGGCAGCTTAGACAACCACAACCACAAACACATATTTGTTAAACATTTAATTATATATTTCTATTAATTATTACTTGCCTAATTATATGATGTGCTCTAAATCAGTTAAATCAATGTATATCATACTCATATTATAATAAGGCATAATAAAGCACATAACATGTATTATTAATTTTTTATCAGATTTGAATAATAGGTGGATATGAGTAAGAGCTGATGGAGGCCAAGAGTGAGACAGAGGCAAAGAAACAGAGAGGGAGTGCCCTTTTGCTTGCACTCTGCTCTTTTTATAACTCTCCATGGGTTCACAGAGGCTGGCTCCTGCATGGCTACCCACAGCATTCGGTTACCTTGAAGAATTTAATGTGTGTAAGCTTACATCAGGGGCCACTGGCTGCAAGTATATGACTGGGTGCAATCTGACGTGACAGCGTGTGTCACCTTTACTGGCAGCAGGGTCACAGAGGGTGCAGTTTTGGGGAGCATGCGTAAAAGCAGTCATGTAGACTACTGAAATGAGGATTGTATTACTGTCAGTTCTGTAGATGTATTTTGTCTTCATTATCAGTTGCTCGTGTAGGATTGGAGTGTTAGGAGAGTAAGGAGTGCAGGTTTACAGTAGACTGTACAGTTGAATACAGTTGACAGTGCTTGTTAACAGTGTTTCTTAAACCTATCTATCTTAAACCTGCAATAATTGATGAATTTGCCCTCTTGTAAACACAATAAATTGACATATATAAAGTTGACATGGCAAATGTATTAGCAAACAGCGCCCTATTTACACATCTAGCAGACCTGGAGCAACACTACCTTTCATTTGGAGTTGTGTTTCTGGCCAGTTGATGAATGTTAGTCCAATATTCACTCTTATTTTAGCTCTGTTTTGGTCTCCACCAACTTTGAGGGAAATATCTGGCTCAAGTGACGCTTCACTATGTTCACCAGCTAGTCTCTAACTTTGTCTACCTGCTGAGCAGGTAGTGTACAGTCAGTTTATCAGAGCTTTTTCACTGAAAACTGTCTGGTGTAGCACAAAAAAGTTTGATGAGAGTTATGAGAATGAACTAAACATTAAAGTTGCAGGCTGTAAAACCAAAAAAAGTAGCTGAAAGATGCTAAAACGCTCCATAGAGCTGAGGGGAATTGTAGAGTTGGGTGATGATTATCTGTGGGTTTGTCATTACAAGTGACACCTTTCACATTACTTGTTGTTTACTTACTTAATGTGACTTATTGTTAATATAAAAATATTGATTTGTGCAGCTTTAATCCTATGTGGTCAAGAGTTTAAAGTGATGATCCAAATAACAATAATAAAATGAAAATTCCAGTTTTGTATAACTTTGGTATTATTTTCATAGTTTTGGCCATGTTGTTTTTGGTAATAAACACATTGTACTCACAGTTAATTCCTGAGATCTGGGAATGCCGAGACAATGCTAAAAAGGAGTGCGACAAGCCAAGAAACACGAGCAGTCAGATGATCAGACAGGTTTTTAATAAACCCCCAGCCTAACCAAATTTATTGGGTAGAGAAAACAAAGGTACACTGTAAAATTATTACACAAACTGTCCATTACAATTACAGTATGACTTCCTGGTTCAACTTCGACCTGCTGTATTGATCATAGTTGTGTACCACAGTTTTCTGGTGCAATGAGGGATTATTACTGACATTTCAGGTGCACACAATTTCAGTTTTGCCTCCAAATTAAAGTGGTTTAGACAATCTAAACTCTCTATCATCTGACTTCTTGTGTTTCTCCCACGGCCAGACTTAGTTATAGCAGTGTCGACAAAGTACAGTGGTATCATAAATAATAGAAATGATGGCCAAAACTCTGACAATAATACCCAAGTTGTAATGAAGAGTTTTAGGAATGGAGGAGCAGGTCAGGTCAACTGCTCATGTGACCACCTGTGGCAGTATGACTCTGTTAAGGGCCCCATTTTGACAGGCTGAAGGCAGTGCAGGTGGTCTGAGCAGGTCTCAGGTTCTGTACTGCTAATGTGCTCTTGCAAAGTCAGCAAAAGCCCTCCTCCCACACACAAACACCACCTTACCTACACACACACATCCCTAATGACCATAAATCTCCTCATCTGAGGCACCGACGGTCAATAAAAGGACCAACCAATCCGCTTGTGTGCTGTCTTCACTGCCACCTCAGAAGAGGAGGTAGAAGGAGAAGAGGAGGTAAAAAGGCATAAATATATGGTTATGCCTTTTTACCTCCTCTTCTCCAGACTCACTCACTCCTTCATTGCAACCATTCCTTTTCTCTCACTCACTGCTTCTCTAATTTGTCCCTGTGTGTATAACGGGAATCCATGCATGGCTCCACTGAAACTGAATCCCCAGAGTGGTAGAGCGAGCCGAATGCTTGGGGGGGAGGTCACCCGGGTTTACGGAAGGTCACGGTGGAGCCCACCTAACAATCTGGCCCCAACACTGATCAAACAGATGGAGATGTGCTTTGATCATGTGCTTTGAGGTACTCTCCCCATCCAATGTCCTCCAACAAGTTCTGAAGTTATGTAAGCATCACAAGAGGGGGTCCAGCTCCTGGCCTGGTGCAATCCTGACCTCCCTTCCCACCTCAGTCTTGTGACTGCAGGGCATGGGGATGGTGGTGGGCATTTGAGCCATGCCTGGAAGGTGACTCCTGGTGCCAGTGTTGGGTTTCAAACTCGACCTACAAAGTGAGAAGTAGAGGCCATGTAGCGCCGCTGTCAGGGCAGCAAGTGAGATATAGGGGGGGAAAAGGAGAGAGAGACAGTGAATGAGAGTGACAGAAAGAGATCTGAAACAGAGAAAGACAGAGAAACCAGCTTCATAAACACCCCCGCCGCATGCTATGCATGCTGGGCATGAATGTGTTTCACCAGAGAGCTTGAGTCCTCACCACTACTGACAGCCCACAAACCCAAACACTGAGGGAACGCTTCATTTTTGGGACCATGATGGTTTCTGGCACTAAATCCTGAGATTTTATTTATTTCAATTTGGTACATAACTTGTTATTAAATATTGGCTCTGAGCAAACAGTTCCACCACACAAGCTTGGGTTAGGCTGCTGTAAAGTCTTAATGATTTGCACTTGGTTGTACAACTGGCACCTTCATCACCAGCAATTGCACTGTGCTACTTATGAAGAATAAAGTTATTTCACGCTTTCATTACAAAAACTCTTAGCTAGATGATAGACTCTGCCATAATCAATAAAACAGAGATAAAAACTATTATTTAAGATTATCAAGATATCATTTAAGATTTATTGTCTACTTTACTGCAAAGCTGCCAGATCTGCTCTGCATCATAAGAGATAATAGAGCTGAGTCCCAACAGGTTTATTCAAACACTTGAGGTGAATTCACTCCCAGTCGCCAACCTGGAATGATAGGAATGAACTTCTCACCCACATTCTCTCTTGTTATCCTGGGAAGCTGGCGGAGAAAGGAAAACTTGTAGTAACTGTCTTCTGCAAATAAATCTGGCTGTATTAGAATTCTGTTTAAAAACCTGTGTGTGTACGTATATGAAGTGTACTGAAATTAAAGTGTTTTGTTGAGTAATATCTGTTTATCTTAGTAGGTCAGGATGTTATACTTTTTTATTTCTGGGTTGAGTAGGTAGGGTGAAAACTAATCAGAAGTCAGTGGAGAAAAATTCTGTGCAGCATTAAGTGATGGTAAATACAAGACTAAGAGTCTACAGCCATGCTCGCGGCACTGTGAGACTGCCCTGAGCTAAATGGTAATGTCAGTATTCTCACAATGACATGTGGATGTTTATCAGGTATAAGGTTTACCATGTTCACCATCTTAATTAGCTAATTAGCACTAAACACATAGTTATGTTGAGGCTGATGGGATTGTCTTTAGTTTTGCAGGTATTTGGTCATGAACCAAATAATTTAACATGGTATGAACCATTTTCAATTCTTTGGTATTGAACAAGGGATCACCAAAGTTATTGCAGTTCATCCTGAGGGGCACATGGATGTGTGTAGCAAATGTCATGGCAATCCATCCGACAGCTGTTGAGACATTTCATTCAAAACCACAAATATGAACTTCACACAAAAGGGCATTACTGATGTCATTAAGATTCATCCTCTGGGCATCATAGATATCTGTACTAAATATCATTGTAATCTATCCAATTGTTGTCAAGACATTTCATTAAAACCCTAAAATGTCAACCTCATGGTGGCGCTAGAGGAAAAGTCAGAGCATCACCAAAGTCAGCACAATTCATCCTCTGAGGACCATGAATGTCAACAACAAAATTGCATGGCAATCCATCAGTCAATATTTGTTGAGATATTTCAGTCTGGACCAAAGTGGTAGATAGAACAAGTGACAGACAGACTGACATTGTCACCCCTGAAGTTATGCTGCTAGCATGACTAATAAACTATTCATGCTGGACACTCACACAACCACTATGGCCTAGAATGGTGTGCATGCACATTAGATTCATATACAGTATGTACTGTATGTGCTTATGTATGCATGTAGCATCTAAACCATCATTCATATGCTGCATGCTCTGTTGCACATAATGTGTATACCATTTGAATTGTGTTTGCACTGAACTGAGATTAATCAATCACAGCTTTGGTGTCCACTTGCAGACACAGAACATTCTGCTCTGATGTGTCTAGACAGTGGACAGCAGTAGATGTATTAGTCACATGTACCGTTTATAAACAGCAAAAAGAAAAAGACGTAGACATGATAGAGTGATACAGCACTGTCGTGGTGTTGATGACAGATTATATGACAAGGCTATGTCTCTCATACAGGGGCATTTCTGTCTGGCCCTATCACACTCCTCCCTTCAATTTCCCTCTACATTTGTTGCTGGGCCTCCCCGGTAGTTGCCAGTTCAAGTGGGCTAAACTTAACTCTCAGCCTACCATGAATTTTGGACATTTATTACCACACCCTCCCTTGTCAGTGCCGCCGCCTTATTCTTAAACAAATGTGTTTCTGTGCATGCAGCCCAAACCAAAGCAGCAGTCGGCAGAGAGGCTATAACTGACTGCTGGAAGAAGTACAGAAAATGGAACAGAAAGAATGGAACATGCCTGTTAAATACAACACAAACAAAATGCTGAGAGGGAGTCCATTTAAAAATGTCCTGGAACTGCACCAACTATATAACCAGTGGCACGGTCCAAAAATACATGGTATTGTTATGGGAGGAGGCAGCAGGCTGCTGTGTGTGGCTGGGTGTTTGGGTGGGTGAGAGTGTGGATACAGTACGTGGGTTCCTCTGATCTATGAAAACAAGTTCAGTAGAACTGCCTGACTACCAAACTATTTGCCCTGAGAAAACAGGGAAATCTGCTGCCTATAGAGAAGATGAATCATGCTTGATAAAATATCCACACCTTCCTGAAATATGAAACACAGTGTGATTATCCACCCCTGTCTTTCCCAGTGTGATAGTGTGTGTGTTTCTGTGTGAGAGAGACAAAGATGAGAGTGGGAGTGAAAGTGTGTTTACATATTCCAAACCTAATCTCACTTTGACCTTGGACAGCCCTCTTAAAACGAGCCCCCACCCAACACACACACACACACATCACCCTCCCACGATGCAGATTGGGCACATTTTATGTAAACATTTCTGATCTTTGCCATTAACATCCCATCACCCTCCAGCAGATTAATTATCCAAGAAAGAAGACTCTGGCATAATTTTTTTTGTTTTGTTTTGTTTTTAAGAGGAGGATCCAGTGCTCCAATAACTCCTGATGTGTCAAGATGACTCTCATTCATCTCCTGTGTGTTTTTCATAACACTATATTATTTCACCTGCTTTTAACCACTATCTTGCACTGATGAATATTGTATCATATGCACAAATGGATATTCTCCTTTCGGTGGGTCTGAACCAATTTAAAATTTTGATTTTTTTACATGATTTCAATGCACTTTGCATCAAAAAGATTGCTAATGTCCAAAAGGCAAGGATCAAGATGTTCTGCTCAATCTTGTAGTTATATGACTTGATTAGAGGGAGTTTGTATGAGTTCATTTTAAGTTTAGATACATAGATAGATCCTCTTTCATGAAGGAACTGGTGCATCTTACATTTCTGGCAGCAGCAACAGCAGTATGTTTACAATAAGTAGAACAATAAGAAGACAAAAGGAAAAGTGCCACCCACAGAAAATCCAAGAGTCCACAGCTGTGCAAGCGGTTGTGAGGCCATGCTATTAGCTAAATGCTAACATCAGTATGCTAATATGGTCACAGGGACAATGCTAATATGCTGATGTTAAGCAGGTATAATGTTTTCCATGTTATTTTAGTGTTTTAGCATGCTAGCATTTACTAATTGGCAAAATACAGCTGAGGCTGATGGGAATGTCATTAGTTTTGCAGGTATTTGGTCATAAATTCGTATCAGACAAAGTGAAATTTTGACCTGATGATGGTGCTGGGTGAAAAGTCAGGGAACTAAGAAAGTTATACCAATTTATTCCATTGGGTGCAGGAATGTGTGTACTAAAATTTCATAGCAATCCAATAGTTGTGGAGACACAGTATTTCACTTAGACCCAAAATGTTAACCTGCTGGTAGCTCTAGAAAAACGTCAGAGGATCACCAAAGTCAGTAGTTATCGTCTGGGAATCGTGAGTGTCTGTACTAAATTTTGTGCCAATCTATCGAGGAGATGTGGAGATATTCCATTGGATAAATGATAAATCTGACATGCTGGTGGCACTAATGGAAAACTCAGGGGTTCACCAAAATCATTACCATTCATCCTCTGGGGACCTTGAATATCTGTAGCAAACTGAACTGCAATCCATGAAATCATTTTTGAGATATTTCACTCAAAACCAAAACTGTCATCTTCATGGTGTGACAACAGGAAATGTCCGAGGATCATGAATCATTGGGACTCATAATCTGTCGAACAATGACTTTCCATACAACATTTCATGGCAATGCATCCGATACTTAAATATCTGGATGGTCTGGACCAAAGTGGTGGACCAACCGAGACATCCCTAGAACTGCAAGTGTGGCTAAAGATCCATGTCAGATCCATCCAAGACATCACAGTAATGCCCACTCTGAGTTACTGAGTAGTGATCTCTGGGAAATGTGGGACAAAACCCCCACAGTAATGAGTGCTTAGCACTAAATTCAATTAAATTCTCAGAATACCATTGTAATTAATGCCTTACTGTTCTTGCCAGGCCTTGCTTAATAGTTCCTACTCACCGTAAACACACTGTCCACAATAGAAGCTCAGGCTAAGAAAGACAATTAGAAAGAAAGACTAATTATTTTAAATAGGTGAAGAACAAGAGCAAGTATGAGCTGTTGTGTCAGTGCGTCTGATCTACAAATTGAGGCCTTCTCAAACGGGAAACCTTTATAATGTCTTTCTCCTAACAGAGTACCACAGGCCTAGTTTGAATGGAGATGATCGGTCTAGACTTAATTTTTCCCCTTAAATGTTTTTACTAGAGACGATGTTGTATCTCACATTGTACCTCTTGTCTGTCACGCTACACTGAGGTGCATTAAAACAGCTACATACATTACTGTCAGAACTGGACAACAGTCTGTCAGCAGAGTTTTACTTAGACTGATGTAAAGATATGTTGCCTGAGCTGGTGGGCGGTAAGAAATCAAGTGCTGATGACAGTCATGTAGTCAACCAAGACTTAATGCTTTTCTGGGAATCTGAGCCTTTTATTAGATTGGAAAAAAGTGACTGTGCTTCCAGTGAAGACGTCCTCATATTTCTCTGTCAACACCAGCTTGTCCGGTCCAACCGTGAGAGCGGACGTCCGGTGGGCCAGTCAGGCCGTGGTCAGGGGCTCGATTACTTGTCTTCCACCGCCGAGCAGAAGCTGTAGTACCTGGGGGCTTCTGTAATGTTATTCTCTTGTAGTGGGAGAGTAAGAAATGGTTTGCAATATGGAGAAAGATTGAGAAAGCAGCAGCTGTGCAAACATGGATTCCAGCAGGTCTGCGGCAGATGCGGTGTGCATGTTCGAAGGCCCGTGGACCAGGGAAAGAGGCTTTCTCTTTGCTACCTGACGCTCTCTGGTCTGCTGATGTGTTGCTCCAGACTGCAGATACTGATTAAATCTAGACTCTACGGTACGGGGAAAAGAAGACTTCCTCTTGCCATTGTCTGAGAACTGGCTTATGGTTGTCTGAATAGGAAATCTCAAGGTATTGCATGTTTTTCCATGTAACTGAGGTCTAAGATTCAAGTCTCATTCCAGAAGAGAAAGGTTGGCCATATCCACTGACCCCAGTTAGATCTGATTATTGAAATATAATGTAAAGGTCAGGAGAAAGGAAAAGTGTGCATTGCATTCTGATTTATGAAAATCATCTCTAATGTTTCTATATTGATCAGGATGAGTCCAGGTGCAGGAAAAAATGTAAAGATAAAAACCTCAAGGCTTACTCTGGCATCACTTTGCTCCTGCTGATTGCCAGAATAACTGTGACCACCACAGTGCACATTTTTCCTTTAATAATTTCCATGCGTCTCGCAGGGACTGAGAAAATTGCTGTCATAAGTGGTACACAGACATATGCTGTTCCCTGCATGTTAAAGTAAACACAGAGGAAACTCACCCTCTGTTTTGTTTACCCTGCTTTTCCAGTCACCAAACAAATACAGCAAATTGGTCTTAATCAAAACATTGTGAAAGTGCAAATGATTTCTGAACGCAGCCTTCTTGTCTAACTTGAGCAGTAATCCCATTTGAACCATGTTACAGTAAGTAATGTATAGCATCTCTCTGTCCTCTAATTCCCCAACCCACACAAACCTTTCTCTTTCTCTCTTTCCCTCTTTCTCTCTCTGCCTCTCATCTGTGCAGCCTCTCATTTCCCCCTGGCCATTAATTAGCACTCGCTTATAGGAAACAGATGACTTTTAATAAATTAGGGTCATGTTTTGAATTACTTTAATACTTCCATTCCAGTTCCTAAGCAGCAACATGAAAGCATTCCTCTGCCAGTTCAACCCAACGGCCAAAATTCACAGAGATTTGAGAGTGGCAGGACAGCTGGGGGAAGAGCTGTGGACACACACACACACACACACACACACACACACACACACACACACACACACACACACACACACACACACACACACACAGTGTCCTTTGGGGCCACCAAAGCTCACCATCTTTTTCTTTTTCCCAGGCACAGTCCCTTGTTTTGGTAACCAGGCAGGCTGATTCATCAGACACTAGAGCCTACATTTACAATAATCAGTGCCTCTATCTAGGGCAGTTCCTCATAGCCGTTTCAGCACTCAAGATTAAGCCCAGGCCCAGCCATATCTTACCTTACACCAGCTTTCCCCTGGAGTCAACTCCTTCCAGACATTTTGTGGTTTCATCTCAAGTTCTCTACTTCAGGGAGATTTTCCTGATTAGTGTCACAGAGTTCAGTGGATGAAATGGCAGAGATTTCGCCCCTTCTTCAGAGTGCCAGGCCTTCAGCCCCTGCTCAGCTAAATCCTTCCATCATTTACATCTATAGGATTTGTCATGCATGGCTTGCCCAGCTCTGGTCATAACCAGAAGCTAAACAACTGCAACTCTAATCCTCCTTAAACAAGTCTCTCCCAATGTCCCACTGTGTGTCCACTCACTTTCTTATAGTTTCATTAAACTGGAGTTGTGTGGCCTCCTGTGATTTTTTTTTTTCAAATTCAGAGGCACAAGCGTGAAACTCTGTGTAACATCTGAGTTGGACGACAGCCCAATCACCACTGAAGGATTTATGTGCATAGATGTTCCCTTCAATGCTCAACAAAGGCAAACAAACCCAAATTAGTTCTCAAAAGGGGGCTGACCTCCAAACCACTGTTGTGTATTTTGTTATATCTTTCCCACCTTATTGTGGACATTAGTGACAAATGTATTACTGCAACACCTGAGTCACCATTACCCCATTTATTTTATTTGTAATCCACTTAATGTTAACAGGTAAAATTGCCATATTAATGTCCAACTCTCTTTTTGGCTGCTCACAGTGTAACTAATCTGGGTATGGCTGGTGTTCTGCTTCTCCACTCGGTCGCTTTCTCTCCTATAGCATTTTTTCAAGAAGAAAAATGGCTTTCATTTCAGAAGAGAGAAACAGAGCACCGGGCGAGTTCGGTCCTCTGAGTTTTTCCCTGCAAGTCTTTACTGGACTTGGTTACTAACAACACCAACTGAAACGGTTTTCTTCTCCTAATGAGACAGATAATTTCTTGGCTCATGCTGAATGCAGGTACTCTTTCTTACTGGCCACCTTTGGCTTCATGCATGTGGCATTTTATAATACCACAAACCATGGGAATTAGCTTTAACTGCATAAGCCATTGACATTTGACTTGGTTTACAAAGCATTATAGAAGTTTCTTTGTTTCTTACCTCTCTGTTCTGTGTGAACCGACAGTCTCTCCACAAAAAGGAGCCTCCACATGTTCCTGACTGAAGTAATTGAAGGGAAAGCAGTGTATTTTACACTAATTAAAGGTTTAAATTAATTATCTTACCTCCTCTACAGTGCAATTACACCATCCAGAGGATACGGCTGTTGCTTATGTCTTCAATGTTGTTTTTGTTGGTGGTTGTCATTGTTATGGCCAGTGCCTGTTTGAGCTTCCAGTGGCAGAGTGGCTTTGTGGTTACACAAAAGTCACAGGCTAGATCCAACCAAGAAACAATCTGATTGTAAAAGTCATCTTTATGCAGACTATACTGTTTTATACTGTGTTGTTGATTCTGTCCAATAAGCCAGAGCCACACAAACTACAACTTTCCTTTAATGCACTGCAAGATGCACTAGTTAATCTTAAATTAGTACTTAATGAACATAAAACAAAATGCATGCTATTCTCCAGATCCAGATACAGATACAGATAACAATAATATGCATATCTCCACTCTGCCTGGGTTTAATGTTCATAGTCAAAAAAAACCTTGTTTGTAAAGTGCGACAGAAGCTTGGCCTGTTGTACAGAAACAGAACCAGCTTCCCTCTGACTGGATTATGTGTGTCATTCATTGATATGCGACTGCTTCCACTCTGAGGACCCTAGACTACATTTACCTCAGGTTCATTACTGGTGATAATTACGATGAGAGATGTAATAATCATCTGTACTTATTTATGTACAAAGCCTTCCATCTAATATCTCATCCTTACTGCTGGGTTGCTGGTCCACAAACCTTCTCCAGTGATTGGTTGATTCTTCAGGAGTCCCGAACCAGAATTGATCGACGAAAAACTGCCCTTGCTGTAAGTACAGCAGTCTCTGGGAATAATCTGCAATATCACCTAAAAATCAAAACACTAATACCTCTATTTAACTTTAAGACCATTCTCAATAATCATTCTCCTATTTTATGTTACATCATCCTTTTGAGACACAGCATTTTTTCCATTAAAAATGAGTATTTTTGTTACTTGAAACAATAGTATGAATGAGAAAACAATGTCAGGGGGTGTGAAATGTATTTTATACTTTATTTGAATAAAAAACTATATGGCAGAAATCATAGATGTTTAACCTGTAAGAAGAATGCAGTTTTGCCTTACTGGTATTAGTTTGATTTTAAAGATGGACAAACTATTTTGCTAATAAGAAAATGTAAATTGAGCATAGGTATGTTTACTCTACCCTCCATGACGGTGGAAGCTGGCAGCTCCTCACTGCTTTCTCCACAGCTGTAATAAGTCTTTCTTGCTTCCCTGTGAACAGAGCACATTCCTGCAGCCTCCTGTTCCCTGCTGCTGCAGAGGAGAGGAACTTTAACTGCTCTGCATGGCATTTTACAAAGGAGGAACACACACTTTCAGTCATTAACTTCCCCTTTTATTGCCCTAATGTAGCAGGAGAGAAAGGTGCCATATGCAGGCTTTTTCATTGTCCATGTCCGCTGACTATTTTACACATATGGTAAAGTGGTTTAGCAAATTCAGGGCTGAACTGTATAAACTAAGAATTTGAGCTGAGAAATGTTTTTATCATGAGTCATGGAGATGGAGGAATGCTTGCACAGACACCTACTGTATCTAATCAAGTCATTCTACATTCTGTAGTTCTGTAGGAGGAAGAGAATGATGGGAGGAGCATGATGCGGTGCACAGGGCACAATGGGAGGAATGTGTGCAGCTCTGCTCCAATCACCCAACCCCAACCAAGCCTCTCCTCACCCTCCTGTTCATCACACTGCCTGTTGGCAGCCCCACACCCCACACTAAACAAATATACAACCCAGTCTGGACCTGTCTTGACCCCCCCGCCCTTGACTTTGTCTTCAATGCTAATTCTCTGAGGTTAGGACAATAAACACCGCACTGATGGGCCCAAACCCAGAGGCCACACTTCCTGTCTGCACGAGCTGGTCTCTGGGAGAAAGACCAGAGGGTTGACAGGAAAGAAGGTCAGGGAGACAGAAAGAAAAGGTAGATGAGGCAGAAAAAATGTGGAAAGAGAATATGTGTGAGTGAATGAAAAAGCAAAAAATGTGGCTAAGAGTTGCAGAGGAATGGGAGGAATGTGATGCATGACTGTGTATGTTTGTTGGGGGCAATCACGTATGTAAGCCTTTCTTATTTGCACTGGAACAGTCTGGTGAAGTTTCTATAAACAAACTTGCTCTTTTGATCTTTTTAAGTCTACTGGACTTCCTTGAAATAACAACTGTTTTCATCCTTTTGCCTTGTACAGAGCCCAAGTCATAGGAAGCATATATTTTTAGTCAAACAACTAAAGCAGCTGCTGATGAATTTGTTGTTGCATCTATGTTGGTCTTTCAGAGCACAAAGCTAAATCCTATTTCTGCCCGGAATTCTTACTTGAATTCCCACGCCTGACTCTTCTTTAATCCTTCATTTTAGATAGAAATGTATATATGGGCTCCAGCTTATTTTTGGATGGAAGCAGATAACGCATGCTTTAAGGCTTTTGTGAGCCTGAAGAGAGCTCCAGCATGTGGCAGGCTCTGCAGGGCTGCAAGCTGCCTCTTTCTCTCCCTCTGTCTTTCTCTTTGTCTTTGAGACATCTGGCTGCAAGCATCTTTAGGATTCCATCAATACCACAGCAAGGGGGGAAACCCCAGAGCTGAAAAAAGCAGCCTCAGCAATCTCAGTCCGGGCCAGCTTATATCGACTCCAACAAGCTCTCAGTCATCTCGCAGAGCTCTCTGTGCTATAGATCTGGCCCTGCCAAGAGTAGGGGAGCCAGAGGAATGAGGGGTGAGGTGCAAAGAGGGAGCTCATTTCTGTCCTAGTAAAAACCAGGGAGGCACTGGTGTGCAGGAGGGGATGTATCTGTGTATGTGTGTGTGCGTGTTTGGTGTATTTGAATGGCAGCTAGGCAGTTCCAGCTGTTGCGCTTCATCTTGGCAATTAGCTGTAATCAAATCTCTGAGCTCTCTGGGTGTTCTAAGACACTTTCACACGCTGGCACTCCACCGGATATCCCTCATCACCACATCCCAATCACACACACACACACACACACACACACACACACACACACACACACACACACACACACTCTCAAGCACACACACTTACTTCTACCTGGGAACTAAAGTAATAATGTGAAGCTTCAACGCCCTGTAAAACTGTAGACTGTACAAGAACATGGGTATTTGTGCACGTGTGTGTGTGTGAGTGATGTGTGGTGGTTGTTTGTAGCCAGGTCCCTATGGGCCTCTCCAGCCCGTGGCTCTTTCTCTGTTCAGGCTTCACCATGTGTTGCACACATGTTCCCATCAGCCCTGTGAATCAGTCTTTGTGCAGAGCAGCATCCTTCACAGCAGTTACTGTATTTCCCCTAGTTGCAAACACTGACCTGGTCCGCCTTTCCAGCTGAGTGAAAGCACCTTCACCCCAATATGCTGGACAAAGTGGGCGCATATACCCATGGGGACCTATGTACATACACATTGTAGAGAAATGTCCACATGCATAAATGCAAAAAATGTAAATCTGGCCACAGGCATTGACACGGACACACACACAAAGAACAGAGGCGATGGCGACTGTGAATGATGCTTTTTACCATGGGGTATTATGGGATAGTCCAGCGAGCTTGCTGTGCCACTTCTCATCCCCACAGTGTGTGGGCTGAGTTGGCCTGCAGAGGTACTGCAGGCCGGCAGGCCGGCGGGGCGCAGGACTGCTGCTCTGGGTAACAGCTGCTGAACAAAATGGAGCTGAAAAATTCCACTCTCAGTTCCCATAAACAGGACTGAGATATGATTTACATATTGTGAGAAAAAAAAAAGATGCACCTTGTTGCCGGGTAATTGTGTATCACATTTGTGTGTACATACTTGCAGAATTCCTTTACCTTCTCTATTTAACACAAATTAACCCATAATTCATGTCTCAAGAACTTGTGATGGGTAAAAATACTCATGTTTGAATGTATGATATTCTTCAGTAAATGTAATCAAACAAATATCTTTATTGATAATAATTTGAAACGTTCAGTTTGAGTTTGCCTTCTCATAAGCAGGTCAGAGTTCAGGGTCAAACACAGAGTTTTTCTCAAGGACACTTCAGCAGGCTGGGTACGTGCTGACATAGTGGAATGAACCTGGTCTCATTACTCACACTGCAATGTAGTGACAGTAGTAACAATGTTTTATTAAAGTGTAACTGACTGTACTTGTTACTGTTGGTCAAGGGTTGTCCTCCTCCAGCAAACAGCCTCCTTAACCTGACCTCTTTGTCTCACAGCTGACTCATCCTAAACCCTACTCATACACACCTACACACATACGGCTAGTGAATCCCACAGATAGAAACATATCCACACACACACATGCACATGAATATTGCACACATGTGAACACACACACATACACACGCATATACTCGGCTGACCCTTGGCCAGAGTGAAGCTCAGCACATTCTTTAGGGGCATGTTGACACCCTGGCAGGATCTATGAGGAGGTTCTGGCATTAGGAGCTTTTTGTTATTCCAACATTTCTGCTCTTGTGAATAGTAACTCCCACATCTCAGAGCCACAGACCAAATAAGAATTCAGCCAAGTATTTCAGTCGCACCACACCACATGCAACATTAGTGGATTTTGGAACTGTACATGAATGGACGTATATTATTATTTTTCTGGCTCAGTCGAGTTTACTGCCCAATGTATTTTCATATATTTATGCTTAAAGGTTTGACTGCAGTGCAAATGCAGACTACTGAAGATGCCAATGAATTCCCAGCATGCACTGGGCAAAGGGTAAGATACTCTGGACAGTCACATTCACACCTGCTTTAAACATTTTCTAATCAAATATCATTAAATTATAGTTTATGCAGCCAGGATAGTTTGCCAGAGAGCAATAATCCTTTCACTGTATGAACCTTTAAAAGGATTCTTCACAGTTTTAGCTTTGCACTCCTTTAACATTGTCTGCTATTAGCTGCTAACATAGCCTTGAGCTGCTAACCTCAATCAGAGATAAGGAGTGGGCTATAGAGGACTGGTAAGCTTACTTCTTTCTATCTGCACACCCCCAGATTATTTTTCATTTTCAAACTTGTAGGCTTCAAACGACGCTGACTCAAGTGACATCACTCGAGGCAGTTTATCAGACTTCACACAGCTCCTTCTGGAGCCACAAAGGGCTTCATACAACTTTTTTCACAGTAGTACTCCCTGTAAACAGACTGTGATGTGTAAAATCGGTGGAGTTCCCTTTTAAGTTATATGACCAGATTGTTCATATTTTTGTTTAGACTGTGGGACTAAAATGTAGACTGCAAAATGATGCATCCAAACTGCCAAAATATCTTCTAAAATCTGATAAAATGAAGATATCCTTTATCAAGATGTCTTTTCGGATGTTGCTGGAACACAAATTTGGAAACAAGGGGTTATGTAACCAAGCAGGTAAGGCAATTAACAGTTTTTTAAAGCAGCTATAATAAATATTTTTATACTAATAAGGGATCACATGACGAGTTGTATGTGAACACTGTCACTCGTAGTGAATAAACAACAGAGAATTATCACCAGACTCTGCAGTTCTTCCTAGCTCTATTGTGTTTTAGCGTCTTTCCACAACTTTACTGTTTTGGTTCACTCTCACATGTCTCATAGCGTACCTGCCCAGCACCAAACTATAATATATGAATAACTATAAATATTTACCTCAGGAATACTGGATTGAATATTGGACTTACATTAATCAAGTGGCCAGAAAAATGTCTCCAACTGAATGCTAATGTTGCTATAGGTCTGCTAGATGTGTGCTATATCAACTTTATAAGGTTATGTCAGTCTTGTTTTAACAGGTGATTTCTGTTGCTACCTAAATCTTTCAGTCAGAATTAGCCTTGCAGTTTCTCACAACTGACTGTGTTTCTCACATTTATTTCTATGTTTACTATTTTGAAATACTGAAGATTGTAAAGCAGGTAATTTGATCAATTAACTACATATTGAGAATAATAAATAAATAGGTAAATAAATGACATATTTTGATTTGCAATGACACAGTCTCAGCTTTTGTGCCTTTAAACATTAAACCCATTTTTCCAACAGCCCAGTTTGACTCCTTTACAGTCAGCGTTTCTCTTTTCCTATGTTTCACTACATTTCCCGCTCCATGATGAACCTGACTAATTAGTGGCAGCTTGTTGTGACCCAGGTCTATAAATAGGCTTCCTTGTGCCTCGGGCCTCCTTTTCGTCAGGCCTTCTTAGTGGTCTTAGAATGTCTTTACCAATGTGGGGCACAGAGCAGCTAATGTCAAACACATGTGGAGAGGAAAAGGGTTTACAGCGAAGGCAAGCAAAGATGCTTCATCTTTTAAGTGATAATTACTTGATTCCTACTCTGCTTCTCTCAGTGTTAGCCTTTGATCTCCTGCGAGTCAGCCTGCAAGACAAGCATAAAATTACAGGAGAATGTAATGAGTTTAAAAGCCCCATATTTACTGTTACGTGTGTAATTAAGGAATCTCTCTCCCTCCCTTGTTCCCTGCTTTATCCCTCCTTTTATCCTTCTATTATCTATTCTTTGACACTTGTTTGTCTCCCATTTGTTTGCTGTGTGCATGTTTGTCTGCAGCCCACATGCCTCTTGACACATTTGCCACTGCCTATGGCATGACTCAGATGCCAGTGGAAGAAGATGTGTCTCCCAGTGCCAACTGCACATATTTTTGAAGTCAAGATTTGCAAATGTCTTTCAGAGAGCCCCCTCACTTGTAAATAGAACAAGGGTCTGTAGGAAAGAAACTGAACTCTGCGTATGAGCTATTAACAACATTGAATAGAGTATTGTACTTTATGAGTATCCTCTTTAATAAATATCTGAAATGTCAGAGTATGGTTCTGACTTCTGTCTCCTTTAAATGTATTGAAACAAAAGCACAATATCTCTGTCCAAAATTAAAAATTGCTCTCTTATTTCTTCCAGCTTTTTATAAAGTTAAGACTGTGTGCTTATTGAGTTCATGTTGAAATGTACTGAATTCAAGAAAGAGAACTTAAGAGGCCATTCAGCGCTGCAGGGCTCAGTCTTCGGCCTTGTTTGCCTCCTCCCCCTGTCCTGCCTACCTCTCTCCATCCCCTGACCACTTCCTCCGGCCTTTGAAGCCGGGCTCCCCTCTTTGCTGCTGCCAGACAGGATACCCCACATCCTGTGAGAGACAGGAAGGAGTCCTGCTCCTAGCCCCAGACACAAAATCTGCACTCCAGCAGCCTCCAGCAACCCCTTTACCCTGCTCACATACTTCCAACAACAAAAATGTAGTGCAAAAAAACAAAACAATAGTGAATACATTCTTATCAAACTGAAGCAAAACTACTTAATCCCAAGAAACGTTAAAACAAAAAACAGATCAAAATCAGTTCTTGGAGGTGCACCTCAAATCTGTGAGGATCTCAACAGCTGACACCAATTTGCCTGAGCCTCTTTTGGATGGGCTTGCCCATGCTCCAGTGAACACAGGCCAGACCTCCTTCTGATGCAAAGCTAGTAGTGGTTTTGGTTGCTGCACTGATAAACCGCATGCAGATCAGGAATTTGGTTACCAGTATTTTCAGAGCTTTCTTCAACTCATACAAATGCACAGTCAGGGTCTGTCAAAGGATCAGCTGAGATGAGGGGTGTCTGGCTGTCAAGATGTACTTATGGACGAGTGACAGCGTTCCATCCCAGCTGTTGGACAGGTTCTGTGAAGAGAAACTTTGCAAGCAAGAAAAATGCATTGGCTGTTAAAGGAGGGAAGAGTGTCACTCATTCATTTTCCCTCCCACCACTGACCTCCCAGTCTGTTGACTCATGTCCCACGAAATGCAATGTCTGCGGTAAGTCAAAAAAAAAAGGAGCTGGGTTGTTTCAAGCTTTATTTAAAGGAGACTTTATTTTTATGTTGACATGTATTTAGATTTTACTGCTAAATTTGATGTACTGCAGCCTCACCCTTCGCCACCGCCCAGTGTCACAGCCACTTGGCAAAGTTGTCCGTTTAGTCCCTGATGTGGAACTGTGCCTGCTTTCCCATCCGCCTGCAGTTTGAGGTCAAAGGGAGTAAACCTGAGACCTAATGCCCCACCAAAAATTCTCTGACGCTCAACTGTCACTTGTCAGAATATTCCTTTTCAGCACTGTGAAAACAGGCGCACACCCAAAATGCTTGACCTCCTCCCAGAAAGCAGAGAGGGGGTGACAGCAGCGGTTGTGACCGTGAACAGAATAGCTCTACAGCTATGGCTGAAATGACTGTTCCCTGTCCAGCAGCGGCTGTCTAACCTCTGCCAGCAGCAATCAGCCTCGCAGCCCTGTCAGCTCTCAGGTGTGGGAACCCCCTCTCTGCCAGGCAGCCATCAAATGCAGTGCTGTAATTTAGACCATTAAGATGCAGTACAGAGGTCTGAGAGCTGCTGTACAGGAAGCTGGCAGGGAGGTAGATTCACACACCACTCCCAGGAGAGGGAGTGGTGTGTGAGGGAGAGGGCCAAGCTGGGGAGAGAGGAGATGGCAGGGAGGTGGACTGATGGGCTGGACCGGCCAACTGAACTCGATTCACTTATATATCTTTATATCTGCTTTTATGTTTTTGTTTGTTTTGTACTTATTGTTCGGACATGACAGCCAACATCAGCTGTGTCAGTCTGTGAACTTTTTGTTGCCAGAAGTGGCTCTTTGTGGCCCAAGGCTTATAAAGTCAGAAAAGGATGAATACAGGGCCTTTCGCTTTTTTGTTTCTATGCTTATTTATACAACTTCCACTCCTCTTTATGGGACACAGAATGCCTATTTCACTGTGACACACACTTGTCAAGGAATTTGTTTTATTATGGTGATGACAACCTTTCAGAGTTGACTACATGATTCACCACATCTGTCATATCCATTCCCCACCTCTTCCACTAAAATATATTAGCCGCATGTGGAGGCATATCTGCTGTCTTTGGCCGTGTGGTGCAATGTTTGGCATGCAGTGATGGTAATGTAAGTCTGCTACTTACAATACTGGGTACTGTAGTAGAGCTCATCATGCATTTCTGTATGAATGCAGAGCTAAAGCCTGAAACTGAGTTTGTTTGTAAGCAGTGACAGGAGACACCTAGTGGCCTGTTTTGGTACAGGGAAATTAACCCATTATAGTACAATAATACTAGGGAGTCAAAAGTTTATTATATAATTTTGAACCAAACATATTAAAGCTGCAAATAAAATGGGCAAGATTCTAAATGAGTTTTTCTCCTCTTCTCTCCTCTACAGACCTATGTGAAAGAGACAAGGATCCAGTGGGCACGAGATTTAGTGTATCCTTCAAAGCAGGAGGTCTGTTCTCTCCTGTACATCTTGCCAATAAAAATCCACATCTCTATCCTACTTGCCGTGTTGACATATTAATATGTGAATGATAATGTTTTTGTTTCAAAAAGCCTCCTTGATGTTGGTTGACTCCAGTCGCAACAGTCAAGTGTGGAACAGCAAAGAGACATGGCAGGGGAGCGCCGCTCTGAAGAATGAGAGTCAGTGAGGGTACCACATGGGGACACGCTCGCCTGTTGACGCTCCAGCTTTTAATATGCTTGAATTGGCACAGGAATTAATGTAAGCTAACCCCAAAATTCAGTTTTAATTATGCTCCTGCCAGACTATGCGCCCCACTTTCCTTTTCCCATCAGGCCCTATCACCCTGATGGTTGCCATGCCATGTTTCTGCCACCCATTACTCTGGCTGTGTTTTGACAAACTTCTTGCTGTAAAATGCTTGGTTAAAGGTGGTGGTGGGTCAGCAGCAGAGCCAATGTGTTAATCATAATAGCAGTAGTGCTATAGGACGCTTATAGTACAGACATTTCTGACATTTGTGTGCATGTGTGCACATTTCAAATGGTACATATGTTTCATATGGACATGTATATACATACTGTAAATATACATGTGGAACAGTGACTTCAGAAATCTATGAATAATTCTGAAATTCAGTTAATCAAAGAGCCCAAAGCGAGTTGTGAGCCATTAAAACTAAGTATGGCTTCTTCCCAGTGACAGAGGGCTGTTTGTTGCTCAGCCTCAGGTTCTTTCTTCAGGACAGTACCAGCGTGCCAAACGGTGGAAGTGGGTCAGTGCTCAGTCACACAGTGGCTGCAACACATACATCACACGTGCACCTGTACAAACATACAGAGGGAGGAAAAGCAGAGAAGAGCTGGAATGGCGTCACCTTCCAAACTTGAATTTAAACCACTTTTTACGCACAAAAAATGCTCTGTAACCAGGGTTTTCTGTCTTTTGTGCCTTAGCCATGGGTGCAAATTACACAAAGACTGATGCCATACACTACAAGTTTAGATACTATAGGCTGATAGATGTACTTATGAAATACACGACAGAGTATGCCAAATGAGTAAAGTATGTACATTTTGTAATTTGTTGGTGTTGCACTTGGTGCAGTCTGCGGGAACTGCTGTCCTGTGTGTCTGACTCAGAACAAGGACTCTCGCCTGCAACAAAGCCAAGACCGCAGAGGCAATATATTTTACAGCCTTTATGTTCTCAGCTATAGCTCTTTATAGTTCAGTGCCTATAGCTTTCTGTGACTCAGCAATCTAACAACTCAGATGAATGCAGACAAGCCGATGCCAAAGCCTGTGTGGTTTTGTGAGTGTATACTTAGGCATGTCTGGAAGGAGCAGGGTGTTATTTTATGTCAAAGGTCTGTGCATTCACAGATGCAGAACATTTGTCAGAGCAGGAGGCTTCTATTACAGCTAATAAGAGATGGAAAGCTTACCGCTTATTCACTTCTATTTTGTCCCTGCCAGAGAAAGAGTGAAGGAAAACTAATTATGGCAATGAAATACAAGTTTACTAAAAAGAAAAAACAAGTACTAAAAGAAGAAACAAGTACTACTAACTTGCTTTGAGGTAAGGGCCACATTTTAAAAAACTTCTTCCCAAATGGGGCAATTATTACACAAGACTAAGAGTCAACAGCCATGCTAGCAGCTCTGTGAGGCTGTATTTTGGCATACTAACATGCTCACAATGACTAGGCTAACATGCTGATGTTTAGCAGGTATAATATTTTATATTTTTTATATATTAGCTAATTAACACTAAACACAAAGAAGGCCTACTGCTGAGGCTGATGGGAATGTCATTACTTGCAGTTACTGCAGGTATATGGCCAAATACCTGCAGTAACTGCAAGTAATGATAATCATTAATCATAAAGCATTGGACAAACTTGAATATGGCACTAGATGAAAAGTACAATTCATCCTAAGGAGCACTTGATTGTTGGAACCAGATTACATGGCAATCTATCCAGTAGCTGTTGAGACATTTGACTCAAAAGAACAAATGTGGTTGCCTGGAGGCACAAGAGGAAAACACAGGGAATTACCAAAGTCAGTATAGGTTTCATCTTCTGGGGATCATGAATGTCTGGAATTGTCTGGAATTATGTGCCAATCCAGCATGTAGATAAAGGAAAACTTTGATCTGCTGGTGGCACAGATATGATAGGTATTGAATTCAGATTATTTCAATGTGGGCCTTATTTTTCTTTGGCAAATGAGCACACGTCTCTGAATTAGAGACAAAATTCTTCGTCTGTACTTACAGAGCCAAAATGGGAGGACATATAAGTCACTCCTTGGTAAGTCTAAGACTATATGCCAGTGTCTTGATTGGCACTAGTTTGTTGGGAATTAAACAACTTTACCTCAGTGTGTAAATGTTTTTACAAGTTTACTCACAGTGTCTGAACATTTGTGATCTCAAGAATGAAAAGGTGGCTGTCCCACTGTCTCTCCCCCATGTCTGTCTTATTCTCACAGCATGGACTGTCATGTATGACCTCAAGTAAACAACTTCTTCAAAGTTTTGCTCTTTTAATGAATGAATAAACTGCTGCAGGCCTGTAAACTTTAACAGCTGTTTTGTTGCTCATTTGCACTTTCCTGTGTGGCTCATGTTTAGAGTGGAAAATGTCTCTGACAGCTTGCCTGTTATGAATTTACTTGTTCCCATAAACATTCCTTTATTTTCTGTGGGATTTTTTCCAGTGCTTGGACGTATAGACCAGTCTCAACATTTCTTCTCATTGAGGGAAACTTGTAAAGAGAAACTCCTGTAAAGTGGTTCATTAAAAGAGTTTATAACTGCTAGTTGATTAAGGAGCTTTAATTTCAAAAATACAGATCATTATGTTGCATCAACAAAGGATACATGGGGCGCACATTTTTATACAACTGATCAACAGTCCACTTTGCATGCTCATTAGGGGTCAAATAGAGACTAAAAGCTAGAGCAATAAAAAATGTCCCACCTCAACAACACATGGTGAGCGTAATTTTCATTGCAGGGTCTATATGTGTGAGCTGTTAACTCTGAATCACAGCTTTTAAAGGATGATAGTTCTATAATGTTACTACTAAACCCCTGAATAAGCAGGAAAAATCCTCAATAAGGGCTTGTTCACCTGAGCAAACAGCTGCTGAATACACAGGTTGGTGTTGGATATTGGCTTCCCTTTCCCCAGTTTTAGAGTGAAAGGTAAATATTCAACTCCGGGATGTTGGCGGCACCTGAAACAGTCCAGAGCAGGCACCCTTCAATCCTAGATCTGTTCACTGCAATGAGAAATTTGCCAAATATATAGATCTAAATATACTAAAAGTGCCAGCTGTGCACACAAATCACATCACCCTCAAATTCATAGTTTGTGTACTTCCACAAAACCTTAAATATGGTGTCCTGTTGAAGCATTTATGCCATGTTTATCAAAAATGTTGAAACGAGATGATTCATATTTCATATGAATAATGAAATATTGTTGTCCCTGTTGGCTGCCGCAGCTAATCATTTTCAGTACAGTAATAAATGAGTTTACCTGCAGTAATCATCAGCAATGCGTCTGCACGGCTGCAGCAGATGTGTCCTCCCTGCCCCTGGTGGTTCAGAGGAGACATACTTACTATGGGAAAGAGGGAAACGGGTCTGAAGAGAAGCTATCTGCTGAGTCTTTTAAATAAAGCCTCTCATATGCAGAGACTTCCAGAAATCCACCATATTTCAAATATTTGAAATCTAGCACTACTTGCCTGTGGAAAAGTACAACTTAATAATGATTATTAAATTTAGAAGCTATTGTCATTAGATTACTTTTAAGGAATGTTACAAATTCAATTTCAGCATGTATTTGTCTATGTTCCTGAGGTATTAAAATGTAACTCTGAGGTTATATAAGGTAACACATTTAGGAATTACTTTTTAAATTTGATTTAAAAATATTATTTTCAAATACCATATAGGCCTTTACTGCAATGCCAATGCAAGGCTAGAAAGTAGCATACATTGGATTTGTTCCAGAAATTGAAGCCTTGTTTTAAAGTTTTAAAAGCACATATGTGCTACAGCTCGAAAGACTCTGACAAACCAATACAAAGAAGACAAAGGAGTAGGTAAATGTTCCAGACAGGGTTGTATGCTTTATAGCCAAACTTGAGGCTTTCAGTTCTTATTAAGTACTATCTTTGGCTTATTTTAATTATTTATTTATTTTGTTTTTTGGACACATGTCATGTCTGTCACTGCCTCTGAAGGTCTCTTAGAGGTAGCCTGAGTTACCTTTAGACTGAGCCAGACTAGCTGTTTTCCCTGCTTTCAGTCTTTTTGCTACGCCAAACTAACCCTTTCCTGGTTGCAGCTTCATTTTTAACCTAGATGATTGAGTACAGTTAAAGGTTAAAGGTAACCAGTGAGTAGACAGTAAAGCAATAGTTTGACATTTTGGGAAATAAACTTATTTGCCTTCTTGCTGAGAGTTAAGATGAGAGGACTGATATCACTCTCATGTCTGTTTCCTAAATATGAAGCTAGAGCCAGGAGATGATTAGCTTAACTTAGCATAACAACTGGAGGCAGGGGAAAACAGCTTTCCTGGCTCACTCGAAAGTCCAAAAATACACCTGCCAACACCTCTAAAACTTACTAATTAACACATTTTATCTCATTTGTTTAATCCGTACAAAGGTAGAAATGTAAAAATGACGAATTAAGGTTTTATGTGTTGTTTTGTGCTGGTAACTTTTGTATTCCCTGAAGTCTCGGCTGGTTACTGGAAACCTAACGGTGACTTCAGGACTTCATACTTCGAACAGCTAGCTGTTTCCCATGCTTCCAGTCTTTATGCTAAGCTAAGCTATTTGCCTCCTGGCTTCAGCACCATACCTAACACAGAGACATGAGAGTGGAATTAATCTTCACGTCTAACTCTCGGCAAGAAAGCAACACATTCCCCACCGGGATTTCACACTATTGGCTGTAACTTCAGCTGTCGGTAAGTCTTCATCTAGCTTCAGTGGCATACCAGAACTCTGTGAGGCTTGGTCCCTACATTGCGGTTGTGTAGTTTACACCTTCCCTGTCACGTTGTGGCCAGACTGTGTGGTTTCTGTTTATTTATGAATGGAAAACGCAGCAATATATGTGGGCTGAATTAGAGAGTCAGACCCACTCTGAGCCCACCGGCAGGAGAACCAACGGGGCCACAGAAACCCTCCATTACTACACAGCTTTATTTTTAGCCAACATTCTTCAACTCAACAAAGAAGTCATTCAAGTTAATCCAGAAGCAAATATTTCTTAGTGAGTTATAGAAATAAATCATGGCATTTATTTACATTTATGCTACTGTACAGCCTTACATTTGTCGTGTGCAGTGTGTGTGTGTCGGATCAAGACAAAGATAATGAATCCTCACTCAAACATTTGGTCATTGTCAGTGGGATTAGGAGGAGAGGGATGTTTGGCTGAGTACAGCCTCTTCATAAAGTATCAGCTGAAAGAAAAAACAACGATCCTGCTCATTGGATATGACCGCTTCACTACTTCAACAACATTCGAACATTCTTCAGTGGCATTAGGAAATATTTGGAGAGGGAGGGGGAAGGATTGAAACCCAAGACATAAACACGTGGAGCTGGGAGAGCTAACAGGCACAGGAGGACAACCTGCCAACAGGAGCTGTGGCTTCCAGGAATGTGCACAAACACAGTGCCTCTCTATTACCCTCAGTGCTGTGTATCATCTGTGGTCCCATTTTCTCTTTTTGTCTGTCTCACCTGCAATTTGCAGACATATGAAAGTTGAAACTAATATTTTTGAGCTGAAAACTGCTGAATGCAAATATTTTGTGCCAATATTTGCTACATTTATTTTTGACACATTTTTGCCAAAAGTCTTAAAGGAATAGTTGGACATCATGGGGAATAATCTTATTTTCTTTTTGTAGAGTAAAGAGAGAAGATTGATACCACTCCCATCATAGTACGGTAAATATAAAGCTAGCGCTAGCAGCTGGTTAGCTTGGTTTAGTATAAAGACTGGAACCAGGGGGAAACAGCAATTCTGACTTTCTCCAAAGGTAACAAAATCCAGCCACCAGGACCTCTAAAGCTCACTAATGAATGTGTTATATCGTGTTTGTTTAATCCACACACAAAAAGAGTAAAGATGACGACTCATTATTTTATGGAGGGCTATGTGCCAGGCAACCAGTGGAGACTCCAGGGGGTCCGGGCCAAAAAATAGTCTGGCACATAACCCTCTGTAAAACATCAAATTGTTCTTTTTACACTTGGATTTTTGTATGGATTAGACATACAAGATATAACATATGAATACAGTGAATTTGAAAGACGTGCTGGTTGACAGATCTTGTTACCTTTTCACATAGATCCAGGCTAGCTGCTTTCCCCTGTTTCCAGTCTTTGCGCTAAGCTAAGCCTTAAGCTAACCCACTGCTGGTTGTAGCCTTATATTTACTGCACAGACATGAGAGTGGTAGCCTATATCATCTAACTCTCCTCCAGAAAGTGAATAAGTGTATTTCTCAAAAGGTTGAATTATTCCCTTGAAAAACAAAAGATTGGAAACATTCACTTCCTCTAGAATTATATAGAGGGGTCTCTGACATAACATTTTGATCTACAGGAGAATGCAACTCTCAAATAAATACCCTACAAATTAAATTCCTTCAAGTTTCACTAAACTCAAAGATTTCTATTTTTAGCCATCTGAAATAAATACGACATGACAAATATATAAACAAAAATGTAAAAAAATATCTAACTTTTGTCTAGCTCTGTCCACTTTACTAAGTAATTACCATTTTCAGGGCAGAAGCTGTGATGGCAGTATGTTCTTGTTCCTGCCCTGTTCACGTCACATTGACGGCTCACCAGCTGCTCGCTCAGCAGTGAGTCAACAGCACAGACAGCAGCTTAGTTTACACAACCCCCAATTCCAATTTTTCCCTCCATCAAGTTAGTGTAATTTATTTCATGCATGTCACCCTCGTCAGTATAATTTCCTTCACCACACGCCACACTAGTAGACTTTTGGTCACAGACGATCACAGTTTTAGACTTTCGTGGAGTGATATGTACCGTATAGTCCACGGTTTGTCTCACACTGCTGCTTCACATCATATGGTATGTCCTGTTGTCAGCCTGACCTTTTTGGACTCTTGGACACTTTTCAATATAATTTTGCACGAATGTCGCCCAGGTAAATTCTTGTGTTGGATTTATTACATTACTACAGGGTATTTAGAGGTGCAAGTCAGAACACTCTGTCATCTGATGTTGCTGTTATTAAAGCCTGTGACTGTGAACACTGCCAAGCACTAGATTCATTAAGAGCTCCACTCCTCCAGGAGCAAAAACAAAACAGCCAAAGGAGTGATTTATGTCAAGGTGTGTTTATTGGTGATATTGCTCCAGGAAAAAATGGTATTTTAAAATTACAGTCTATATGGAACTATTGTGTGTATATGTGTCATCAGATTTAAAATCACAGTGGTTTAATTGTTAAAATAAGAAAGGAAAAAGTTATGTGTTACACACGAAAAGGCTCATATTTTGTCAATCCAGCAGGTGGATACACACCCCATTCAAATTGCTGATTGTTTTTTGTTTGTTTTTTGAGTAATATAAACTCTAAGTGTTTCTGGCAATGTGTCATTTATGGTATTGATTTTGAGTGAGTGGCAGATAAAGACTCTTTTCAATGCACACTTGGGGCAGGCCTGTCTTAAAGTTTCAAGGCAGAGCAATGCCCCTGCCTGAATGAAAATACAGCATGGAAAGAATTTCCTGAAATGAAACTCAATCACATTTGCCACTAAACAGCAGAATATGCACTGGAGGAATCATCAGCAAAGTCTTGGGTTTGAGTGGCTTTTCTGTGGATGGAGCAATAACAACATTAAATGTAATTCATAAATGCACTGAAAATTGTTTTTCCTTTTTACAACTGTTCAATTTCTTCCATCTGAGACCTTGAAATGTTCTGACTTTTGTCGCAGAGGAGCCTTTCTTCAGAGTATAAGGGTGGACTGGAAGCCAAGGACGACAGTGGTGTTACTGAAGATGGTGTGGCAGTGGAGGCCATAATCCGTGGCTTTCCTGTGCTGACTGGTCTCACAGAGCTCAGCTGGTGTTGGGTTTCCATCCAAGCAGCTGGGCTAGGGTGTTTTGTGGTCCTGTTCAGTCCTCTTTGAAAGAGGATAGTCAAGTAGAGTCCCTCCATGAGGCCCTGAGGACCCTGCCACTGCAGCCACATGGAGGAGAGGCGTCCCTGTTGCAGACGTCTAAAAAGACAACAGGGAGGCAGAGAGCAGCTGGAAGACTCTGGGAGATATTGGCAATAGTTGAACACAGCACCAGTGTGAAGGAGAATACCTGGCAAGTGACTTGGAAGGTCTTGAATCAGAAGTTGTCAATATGGGTGAAATGTGTCTGACTCAAATGGTGGGAAGAAATAAAAGACACTGGTTAAAAAGCAAATGTTTTCAGTTCAGGGAGGTTGCTCAGACAGGGTGGGGTGCGCTAAGCTTGTGAAGCAGCTCTCCTGCTGGGAGAGGTGCAAGGTTAGGTGAAGCTTTTCACTTACCCCCACAGAGGAAGTGGACAACTTTAGGAAGGGCCTTGACAGTGTGTTGATTGGGCCTTTTCGTCAATCTGACTGATCTAGTGTTTCTTGATCTGGGAAGGCCTCAGGGTTGAAATGGTTTCCTTGTATTTTGTCTGGCCACACAGATGGTGGAAAATAGCTCTGTAGTGGGTTTTGCTTGGCTAGGCAGCTCTGTTTTATTTGGAGTCCTGTGCTAAAGGATGAGTCGCCCAGTTTGACTGGAGCGGGCCCAAGGCCTTTGGAGATCACACAGGCACTAAAATCCATATGTGAGATGTATAAACAGCAGCCAGTGTTTATTTACAGCATTTGATCCTTCAGCATGTACCCAATGCTTGCTAGCTCCACACTCTAGAAAGAGGAGCTGAAGTCTAACATACCTGGGTTGGGTAAGGGCAATAAGCAAACACAGTAAACCACAAACTGAAGCAAGTTTCACAAACATTTCTGTCAATGCAATGTAATTTTAGTATTCTGTACAAGAAATATAATTAAACATTATCTTCTTATTTTGCTGCAGATTTAGAGATTACAGCAAGGACTTCAAGGCTCATCCTGACCACTATCAACGTCTACATAGATTTAAGGAATAGTTCAATATTTTATTCACTTTCTTGCCAAGAGTTACATGAGAAGATTGATACCACTCTCACATCTATACACTAAACATGAAGCTACAGCCAACAGCCAGTTAGCTTAGCCTAGCATGAAAATGGTGAATTGTTGTTTTTACACTTCGGATTTTCTAGTGTATAAACAAAGTCTGCTATACTAAGCCTTAAGTTAACCCACTGCTACTGTAGTTGTAGCCTTGTATTTACTGGATGGATATGAGAGTGGTATCAATCTTCTCATCTAACTCTTGGCAAGAAAGTGTATTTCCCAAAATGTCAAATTACTCTTGAGGCATTGGTCATGTGTTTAGCGGGTCCCTGATGAGTATTTTGACTTTTTCATCTTGTGCAGTGCAAATGGGAGAGTTTAATGATGGGTGTTTTAAGGTTGGGTTAGGGTTAGGTTTAGAGGCCTCCATCACTCACAGAATTAAACTGTGACTGCTCAGACCCCCAGCAGAAATAAATGCCAAATTCCAGTACTCTCAGTACAGTTTTAAAGACACAGAGTTGTGCAGCATACTCACAGCAGGATTTAAGACATTACTCTGCCAAAACCATAGGAGCCACAGGAGTCACAGCCATATTACATAGATCTCATGTATATGTATAGATTCCTCACAGCCACAAGGACATTTCAAGCACTAGCAAGTGTTTTAGAGCTTCTGTAACCTTTTCATAGAGTACATTTACAGTTCTACTGATTATATTTCAGAGACGTGCTCTCTCAGCTTTTGAACTTCCAGTGTCCAAAGATTCCTTCTTTACATACTCAACCAGTGGTTAGAAGATGGATAATCGTGGGCACATGAAATGAAGAAGTCAGCAGAATTCTCATCCTTATTGTGACTAGACACCAGGATGAAATATTTCTATTGAAAACATGGAAAACCTACAACCAGTCTCTTATTTCTCTGGAAAAACAGAGATTCTTTGAGCTGTATCTCATAGCAGTGATTATGGTGGTGCACAGTGGAAGGCTGAGGTGGTCGAAATAGGAGCCTGGAGGATTTTATGGCTGCTCTGAATCCAGGAAAGGCATGTCTGCTTCTGCTTCTCTTCTGGTTGTCAACTAAAGTGTGATAATCCAAGAGGAGAATATCCACCGCAAACCACAAAAGGGTTTGCACATAACGTTACCACACAAGTTCGCCTGAAGCATGAAACATATGATACAGTCAATTATGACACTCTTATTTCTAAATCTAAAGCACTGGCATAGATGTCTCAAAGATCAGTGTTAGGCCCAGTATTATTTAATCTGTATGTTAATGATCTCCCACAACCATGTCAAGGGATAAAATTGCAAATGTATGCCGATGACACTGTTGTATACACACATGAAAAAACAGTTGAGCTAGCAGCTGTAAAACTAACAAATGTGTTAGTTTTAATATTGGCAAGATGAAGGAGATTCTCCAAAACCACTATATAGCTGTTGATACGATGACATTCTCATCAGGGATGAAAAGATTGATATAGATACTGAATTTGAATATCTGAATCTAAGTCTTAATTATAAGAAAAATTGTAAAAAGTTAAATGCAACTTGGCAAATTTTAGACAAATTAGAATGTAATGTAACCAAATGACTCTCATTTTATTGATTTTTTCTGTATACAAATATCCTTGCTTTTGATTTGTCCAATTCTTGCTGACATGCTGTGAGTGATGTACTTCTTTTTGTCCTGTTTGTTTAGTGCTGCTCTGTCACTGTACAACACATCAAATGGTAACATTATGTTTAATATGGTGCATGTTCCCTTACAAATAAATCACATAAATCAATCAATAAAGCACACTAGTTGATATTATGTCTTGATTCTTTTTCTTTTCATTGTCACTTGGCCAGACCATAAAGTGACTTTTTTACATTATGAAATCTGAAATGAAACGAGAGTTGTCTGACATATGCACTTGCTTTACTTAAAATGCCCCTGCATTCTCTAAATTATTATTTTAGTTGGCTTATCCAGGCTTTACTCAAATACTCACTAATACTCAAAGCTTATTGCCATAATTGCTTTCCTTTGATTTGTCCTGTGAGCCCTCATGTTTTCTATTTCATTAGCTCATTTAAACTGAGTTATGTGTCTTATCACAGCGTGTCTTGTACCAGTTTGTGTGGAAGGATTACACCATGGCACACATTTTTCCTGCCGAGGCTGGCTGTGCGGGCACATTGAGTTACAGCCACTTCAAAGTCTGGTGTTAGTGGTCCATTAACCACTAGTAATTAAAGTGTCACTTTAAATGGCATCGAGCACACTACTCTCCCTGGACTGTAAAAAAATGTAAAAAAAAAAAATAAAAATTAGTTGCATAGAAAGCATGGTTTCCTGCAGTCCACCCTCATTACCAGAATAAAGGCAGAGACATTTTGGCAGTGGTGGTGTAGCGATTCCATAGCAGGGCTTTCCATGTGGGCCCTATGTAACATGTTGGCTATAATTTCCTCTCTGTGTTCACCTATGTTTTGTCAGCTCGTAAATTTGTCATGAATTAATTGGAAGGTACAAAACAGTGTCAGAGAAGCTGATTGCTGTTGAAATAACCTTTACTTTAAGTGCTCATTTCACATATTCTGGCCCCTGTATTTTCAAATGGCCTCATACAGTATAAAGTCCAGATGCTACTGGCATTCATACTGTGGATACTGTGTAAGGACTTAAAAGGACAAATACTTTCCATGCCACACAAGCACAGAGCAAATCAAAATAGAAAAGTCTCTGGGTCCATTTACCATTTGACAGAGAAGATTCAAATGTCTGTTATAGACTCAACATCTGGCTAAAACATGATGAGTAGCCCTATGAAAAAGGCTGTACCCTTGTGTTTATATGTGGGGGTGATGATAGTAAGTATGAGCACGCACAAGCATGTACACTGACTGCCTGTAGTGTCTAGAGATTAAAAAAAACTTTATTGTCTATCACGTAATGATATAAAATTGTCTTAGGTTGGGGCTCACAAACAACAGAAACACATAAATCCATAAGGAATCTTATAATGGCAAATTATCTAAAAACATAATTCAGCTACGGTTAAAATGTTGCCCAATTGTATTTTACATTATGATACTGTATATCCAGTGTTAAATGCACTATTATTATAAAGTTGAAATAAGTTAATGCCATCGCAACTGTCAGTGGCTTACTTTGAAGTTTTCACATAAATGACACATTCAGTTCAACAGTTGAGCGATTATGACTTTCTTTGGACAGACAAATAAAAAAAAGGTCTTGGAAAATTAAATTAGGTTTTCAGAGTTTTAGAGGCATTTTGCCTTGCCAACCTCAATATAATAACTGTAAAACTATTACAACCTGAGAAGTGTTAGTATTGGCAGCTTGTCAGAGCATGGGCAGTAAAACAGTGCTATTTGAGACTGGCTGCCATGTGCTTAGAATTCATTTGTAATTCCATGAATTTGACAAGGACCTGCGCTATCTGTTCACAGTCCAGTAACCATACCAATGAGACACATTCAAAAATGATATAAATTCGTTTTTTGACACTCATTGATGCGTGACTGATGCCCAGAAGTTGTAACAAAAGCTTAATAGTTCACTCATTACTTTTCCAGCAGTATAACATATGACGTTTTGGGCCCATGTCCAGCACCTTTGCCACCGTCTGTACGGCATCACTTGGAACATTTTTGAGTGCATGGCTGTGTTTGAAAGAATGTATTTCCTCGCTTTCTTCATAAAAAACAGAATATCAATCTACAGACACACTCAGCTGTAAATCAGAGACACATTTATGAGGTCTGCCAGATTGTTAAAGGAAATCCTACTGTGGACACCTCAGGTGGGAGAGAAGCTTTGGTCAGCTTGTATGAAGGACTTTCCTCAGCTGGATCCTTCCCAGCACCGGATCACCCGTAGGCAAAGGCCAAAAAAACAACGACTGTAAACTGGTTAGAGTCACAGGAGGAGTCCAAAGTCAATCCTGCTTGTTTTAGTTGGTTGATTTGTCTCACTGAGCTATACTTTACTACCTGTTATGATATATGGAGATCCCTAGCAGTGTGTAAGTAAAACAAATCACAAGTAAGGTAGGGGTCTCTGTTGGGGAATAATTTTTCACCACACTTTTGCTGGGGCGAGGATAACTTACCTTCTGCTCAACTGGTTGCTTTCTGCAGGCGGCTGGGAAGTGTGCCAGAAACACTAAAAAATAGAGAAATGAGAAGAATTTAATCCCTATCACAAACATGCCAAAGCCAGGGAGAGATTAAAGGCTGCTTCCGAAAAATAACATTTCTAGAGGTGGACAATAATTCCATTTATTCCACACGATATTTTCTTTTTACATGTGAGACTCTTTCTCAGGTTGGTAATGAAAACTGATTCTTTTGTTTTTGTTTTGTATCATTTTACGCAGTAGCTATGTCACTGAGGAATTTCTCTTGCCAGAAATAATTTAAGGTGATATTATGGGTCAGTATGAAAAGGCTACTGTTTCCCAAGTGTTCATACCTCAGACTAGGAGTTAAGAGTGCTGATATCACTTAAGATTAGATAAAGTTGAATTATTCCTCTGGAAAACTGCATAGGGAGCAGTAAATAGTACAATGTATTATAACTAGATTTTAACAAATCAAATGAAATGCATATACTGTCATAAACATACATAACAGACCATTCAGATATTAGAATAAATTGAGCATAGAAAGTGTATGGAAGTGTAGATTGGAATAGAATAAACTTTATTAATGTGTCACTCATCGTTCAACCCTCATAATAGGACCATTCAAAAGACGTTGTGATCACACACGCACACACACACGCACACACAAAACATTGGAAAAATAAACCGTAATACACTTGCTGGAGTAACATCAAACATACAACACAGGGTAAAAAAACTGTGAAATTTAGATTTAATGGATTCATTATTACATCTATCAACTGCGGCATATCTACCTGTTTCTACATGTTTCTCTTGCTAAGGAAGCAACACCACACCTACATTTGGCAAATGCACTTTGATGCTGATGCTGTCCTGACAAAATATGCTGGCCATAAGGTTGTGTTTGATATGGTTCTTAATTTATTACCCTCAGGTTTATTCATTAACTATCGGCACTTCTGTTCCTCACTGACAGACAGTACTCTGTCAGGACTTCTCAAATCATTTCTTAAAAACAAATTTAAATCATTTCTCTAAAATAAATTTTGCATGATAGATATATTTTATGACATTTGACAGCTGATAAAGCCCACACATTTACTTGGTTGCAGTCTGGCATCTGACATAACAAACCTGTCACCAGTTCTAATAAATGCATATCCACTTGAATAGCCATATTGGGTGTGTATTTACCTACCTACCTATATCTATGGCAGCTTTAAGGCAGTAGTAGCTCTTGTAACCCCACACTGCAGCAAGAATGCCCAAGGAGTCAAACATATGTGTTGGCAGAAGGGCTTAAATAGCATACTGCACATTGTACTGTTGGCTATTAGCCAAAATAACACAGACATCTATTTGCATGTGTTGCTGAATGTCTAATTGTTTGATTATAATAGAAAACAAATCTGTTAAGATCAGACCCATGTTTCACATTCCTTTACAATCTCTAATGACAAGAGACCACTAGAGAATCCAATGTAGGATTTTACCATAGATTAATTTCTAATATGCATAAATTCATTGAAAATATGAAACATTAAAGATTATTATGGTAAATTAAAGCAATGAAGATAATAAGACCAATCACTGTGGGATTTGTTGAAAAACTTAATAGATTAAAAAACAGTATGAATGAGTGATCACAATATACTGTTGTAGTATCCCTAATCTGCCACTGAAGGGCAACACTCCCCTCTGCTGTCCACCAGCTGTACTCTTTTCATCCGCTTTCATCTATTTTCATTAATTTACTTCACCGCGGCAGTTTGGCACGTGATGGACATTAAACCTGACTCCTAAATACAGTGTAGTAAGCGTTAAGAAATTAGCAAATGTCTGACTTACTGCAGCAATGCTATATTCCGGCGCTGTCACTAGATGGCGTGAATGCATCTCTCTTGAACAGGTGACATATTCTGTTGCTATGGTGATGACGCTAGTGACTAAAAACTGTAGCACGACCCTGACAACCGCTACAACATTTCATGTCAAATAAGGTTAGTGAAACCTGTATTGCGGCATATGTTCATATGTTGTTAGAATTCAAGTTGTAATTCGAAATGCTAGTGTTGAATGACATGATTAGAAATAATAGTGACTGAATGTCTTTAGGCTAGATAGATAGCTAACGTTAATTTACCATGGTTTCCCATGATGCATCGCTTTATTTTGTCTAGTAGCTCAGGGAGATGATGACAGGAAACTGACACAGCCACACTCCCCTCTCACCCGACCAAGGCGATCCCCTGACAGCATCACCGACATGCCCCGCAAGGCAGAACTCTCTTAGCCGGTGTGGCTAGGCTGCTCAACGACAATTTACAACCTTTTACAAGATATTCGACGGCTGCGTAGTTTTAGCCATAAGGTAAGCGCTCCACAAGATAATGTGCTGTTGTAGCCTCGTTAACGTTAGCTGTTCAGCTAGGCTAGCATAATTAAAGCCTCATACGTAACGTTACTCCACCTATATGGAGGGATTGTTTGATTCAAAGACATTTTAAAATCCAGATATTTTAATATCACTTTGCTTGTCTGCAAACGCAATAAAGCTTATTTTTCGGGTTTTAACTGCCATTTTTCAAATCGACATTAATCCAAGCTTATTGACTTCATGGACATTTTAACCCTTATAATGGGTTTGCCCGGGTTATTCCTGTTGTTTCTTCGTCAGAAAAAAAATTGAATAATAGGGTGGCAGCTGTTAATTATATGCCCAATGTTTGTAAACCCTGGACTTTTATTGCAATTAAGCCATGTGTGGTGGATTCAACATATACCGAATTTACCACAACACCCCCACAATGCCAAAAAACATTGTTTATATTCTACGATTCGTACATTTCCTTTTGTGTATAGCAGGATATTACTAGGGTGACGGATTGTAAAGGGAGTTTGGTGTGACGTTTTCCCCATTCAGTAGAGAATAGCACGTATCGGGCTAGCTTGTTTGCGGTTCCTGAAACTGTACAGCTCCTCCCTGGACAGCAGCAGTACATAACATTAGCTGTAAGGACAGCCTTTGTGATGACCGTACGAAATGCAGTGATGGCATCCTACAGTGCATCAGGTCATAAAACAATAAGGAAAGTGAGATGTTTTGAAGTCGTTCACAGGCACCTGTCACCAACCCCGGTTTTACGACCACTAACGTTTTGTTTGATAATGATTAAGAAGGTCATGTCCTGAATGATAGTGCTGTCTCTGAAGCTTGATAATAACGTTTGTGTGAAGTAATGATCCTCTGGCAGCTACTGCCAGGACCAGCAGCGGTTTAATGTGAAATGTGGGTTTGGGGTGCTGTCCGCAATGCAGGTGCTGAAATTGAAAGTGCCGTGGAAAGTATCAAACGTCCCTGCCGGCTAACACGTAGCTTATGTCCTGTTAAAACTATAGGCAGTGTTTTTAATGCTTATACTGGTTAACCTTTAGTTGTTTATCTGTTTGCCTTTTTTAAAATTATTATTGTTGACATGGTAGGCGTTTAGGTTTCCTAAAACATAAGCGTATGCAAGGAGTAAGTTGAGTGTCTAAAACGCATTTCGCCCTAAAATACTTGCAACAAAATTAGAGAAGACAGTAGTCCACATTGTCAAAACCAAAGATGAAGTATGGACATCTGTGTGCAAAGAAACAGAAAAGGAGAGGAAGACCAGTCACTGCTAAGCTCTTGTTGTGGTAGCTACTAGCTAATGTTTCATGCTGCTGCAGTTCATTGATTATTTATGTTCTCCTTATCGTGAAATGCTGGTTTGTGCATTAGGAAAAAATAAACATGGAAAGTCAAGGAACACGTCACACTGGTTTGACATTATTCTCTGCCTTTTAAAACAAACGTAGTTACTGATAGATTTGCATTTACCTCATACATTGTCTCTGAACAAAGAGAGAGAAACTTTATTGTCTCTCTTGAATTCACTAAAACTCTATACTCCTATACTCCTATGTACCACTGTCACCTCCATGCTATGGCATGAGCCATGTTTTGAAGTTGGCTGAGGTCATGTCTTTACAAATAGAAAGCTATCTAAGCTATTCTAGGAAAAAGCTGGGATGAGAGATATGCTTGTAGCGCAGGGTTTACCGGAAGGACTCCACATTACTCATCAATAATAGATGATCTCTTCAGCCTTTATGACACACCACTGCCTCTATTTGTGATTATAAGTCTGTGTTTTGGTTATCACATGCTTTCCTTTTTCCCATTTAAGCCATGAAGAAAAAAATCACACCGACAACTTCAGAAACTAGGGAGTGTGTCCAGTGAAGTATCATGGAATATATTATTCATGTTAGTGAGCTGATGATGTAATAGTGAGAAGCTGTGGGATGTTTTTTATTGAAGTACACTTATGTATGCAGGGAGAAGCTTTCTCTGCACTCAGGAGGGGTGTTGCAGGGATCAGTGTGCTCTCAACTCTCAGCCCAGTACAGTTGTCTGGCAGAGGGATGGAGATGTTGGGGCTGAATGATTGTTTCTCTCTCTCTGGCTTGGCTCTTGAGACAAGGACGTTCAGTGAAGGGAGGGAGGAGGACGGTGGGGCAAGGCAGGGAAGGAAGAGGCTTGCTTCAGACTGGCAGGCCTTCATGCCACACCCAGTGTCATTGTGATGTCTATCAATGTGTTTAGCTTTGATTTTTTTTGTTTTGTTTTTTTTGTTATTGACCATGGTATGGACACTGAAAGAGATTTTATTTTTTTATTTTCTAGCAGAAAGAAATGTCATTCCTGCTATCTGTTGTATTTATTTACATTCCTCCAAAAAATTTAAAAAACGCACTTCAGGAGGTCATCAGCAGTCAAATGACAAAACAGCCGGATGGTGTTTTTATTGTAGCTGGTAATTTTAATCAAACAGACCTCTATTTTACCTAAATTCCACCAGCATGTCCACTTCCCCGCCAAGGGAGCAAATACACTGGACCATGTGTACATTTCTGGCAGCTACAAAGCTCTCCCTCACCCCCATTTTGGTCAATCAGACCATATTTCCCTGCTCCTCCTACCTACGTACACCCAGCTGATAAAAAGGGTCAAACCATCAGTAAAAACAGTTAAAGGGTGGACAGATGAAGCTACAGCAGCTCTGCAGGACTGTTTTGAGTGCACAGACCGGGCGCCACCCAGGAGAATAGGAATATACATCATCAGTGACATCATACATCAGCAAATTTGTTGATGATCACAAAGAAACTAAAATCATTCCCCAACCAGAAAGCCTGGATTAATAGAGAGATGAGGGCTCTACTCAGAGCCAAAAAGCTGCCTTTCGGTCAGGAGACAAGGAAGCATACAACACCGCCAGAGAAAGACCGAAAGCTGGCAGCAAGGAGGAAAAGCTGAGACATCAGGAGAGACTGGAGAGAGATCTCAACACCAACACCAAAGATATGTGGCAGGTGATTACAAACATCACAGGCTACAAAAGCAGGAGCGCCCCCATCGTGTGTGAGGCCACGTTACCAGATGAGCTAAACACATTTTATGCTAGTTTTGATCTCCCTGACAAAGAGTCAGCTGTAAAGTCTACTCCGCCTCCAGAAGACCGGCCACTGTCAGCATCCACAGCGGATGTGAGAAGAATCCTGCTGAGAGTGAATATGAGTAAAGCTGCTGGGCCTGATAACATCCCTGGCTGTGTACTAAGAACATGTGCCAATCAGCTAGTTGCTGATGATGATGACATTTTTAACATATCACTGTCACAGGAGATTGTTCCCACCTGCTTGAAGACAGCCACCTTCTCTCACTCCCATACTGATAAAGTGCTTTGAGAAACTGGTTCTCCAGCACATAAAGAACAACATCCCAGCCAGCCTGGACCCTCACCAGTTTGCTTTCAGAACCAACAGATCCACAGAGGATGCCATCTCCACTGTCCTCCACTCAGAACACCTACATCAGAATGGTGTTTGTTGATTTCAGCTCAGCTTTCAACACAATCTCCCCCAAACTGATTGGCAAACTTAGCACTCTGGGCTTGAGTACCACACTCAAGGATACTTGAGACAAGTATCAAGTATAAGACACTTGGATATTGGACTTCCTTACAAACAGACCCCAGACAGTTCGGATTGCCGGCCACACCTCCTCTCACCACCCAATCTAGTGCTCAACACCGGAGCCCCCCCAGGGCTGTGTGCTTAGCCCCCTCATGTTCACACCGTACACCCATGACTGCAGCCCCGACATGGAGACAGCTCTGTTGTGAAGTTTGCGGATGACACCACCATCATCGGCCGGATTACAAACAACGATGAGACTTCATATTGGGAGGATATCAACAATCTTGCAGAGTGGTGCACAGAGAACAGCCTACTGCTCAACTTCAGCAAAACCAAGGAGCTGATTGTTGATTTTAGGGAAAAGGAGGCAAAGACACACACCCCTGTCTACCTCAATGGAGCTGAGGTGGAGCAGGTGAATAGTTTTAGGTTCCTGGGAATCAACATCACAGAGAACCTGACATGGTCATCTCACATCTCCACCTTGGTCAAGAAATCTCAGAAATGGCTGTATTTCTTAAGGAAACTTAAGAAGGCAAAATTCCTGTGCCAAAATCTTGTTAACTTTTACAGAGGAGCAATAGAAAGCATCCTGACTGGAAACATCACAAACTGGCATGGGATGTCAGGGAGGGCTCTGCAGTGGGTGATTAAAACCGCTCAGAAGATCATTGGTACCAACCTACCGAGCATCAGTGATATTGGTGAGGTGAGTTGCCTGCGCAGAGCCCAAAGGATACTAAAGGACAGTACCCACCCCAGAAGCATCTGCTGTCGTACCACCAGACCACAGAGCAACTTCTTCTCTCAGGCTGTGAGACTCCTTAATTCATCCTCAGCACTCCACAATGTAAAATAATTTTCTTTTCTATGACTTATTATTTATTTACTGATCTACTGTATATATATACTTTTTGAGTAGCATAAAGGGAAGTAAACAAAATCTCATTATATAACCCTGTATTGTAAAATGATCAATAAATCTATCTTGTATCTTGTATGTTGTATGTTGTACCAAGTGAAGCTGTGCATATACTAATCTGGTACATATACTGTATATGTACCAGATTACATGATCTAATTTTTTAGACTTTTCTAATTTGCCACTTTAATTTCAGTGTAAGGCTTGAATTTGATTTTCTTAGGTATCTTATGTGCTGTTGAAGAGTATTTCCACTGTATGTACTAACAAAATTACTATATAAAGTGTAGATTAGATTAGCGTATATTAGATTAGTGTTACCTTTCAGATGTCTGAGTTTTGAAGGCCCACACTGCTCACTCTCAGGTTCTCAATCAATAGCTATATTTCAGTGATTGCTTGCTAATTACAGCAAGCAAAAAAAGGCCAGCCTTATTAATGATGATAGCGTACACACCTACTCTGCATATTAATAAATGTGCATCATCACTTTTTCATCAGCATGTTTGCTGCTCTTTTTATCAACGCACAGGGTTAAAATTTTTACACTTGCTCTGTTTGTTGAAGTGCCAAGTGGCCTTCATTGTGAATGGATTTGATGGTATTATCCAATAGTGATTAATTCGATCTGTCATCTAAAGCAGATTGCCTTTGCCAGTTGGCAGACAGAGCAAAGTTGGACCACATCCCGAAATCCAGATGTTTATGGGCGAAAGGGTGAGAAGTAACGGTCTGTTTGCCAGATGGGCTGAGTTTTGTTTATCATCTTCTCCTTCTCTCTCTTTTTCTCCATCTCTCCTTGTTTTCTGTCTTCTGTGTCTGGAGGTTGCAAGGCTGGTGTGTGTCTGAACATAATCAGTCATGGCATCAGCAAATGTAACACTGGAAAATCAGCTGCACAGTGCGCAGAAAAACCTGCTCTTCCTCCAGCAGGACCATGCCAACACGTTGAAGGGGCTACACGCAGAGATCCGCAGATTACAACAGCAATGCACAGGTGAGCACAGCCACAAGTAGCCACTTCTAAAACCGGGACATTAAAGAACTTCTTAAGAGTATATCTCAAGAACAGATGGAACATTTGAAAACAGTAAAGCAAACAATAAATGTCAGTAATGATCCTATTGTCCTCAAATTCATAACCGGGACAGATGTACGTAGTGGATATTTGGGACAAAATGTAAACAAGAGGCTGTGTGCCACTATTAAACCTTTTAGAGAGAATATGATGACTTATGGGAAATGCACTCAAGCATTAGTGAGTACACCCTGCACTGTAGCAATGCAACACAGCAAAGCCTGAATTGAGTATACCACAAGGAATAGAAAGACTCCTCCACAAAGGGAGGATATAAAGATGGTCACCCAGGAAAACAGGACATTGCATGCTTTAGCCCTGATTTCCCGTATCCTTGGCTAACCTGTCACTAAAGCTGATGTGGAACTCATTAATCTTGTTAAATGAATACTTCGCCATATGGCAAGCACTTGACACATTTTCCCCAAACATGCATTGCTGCTAGTTAGTCTGTGTGAGGAGCATGCTGTTTGATAGCTGCCCTTTTGCAACCTCATGTGACGCAGACATGTAAGTAACCCTCTCCTTTTTTCACAGACCTGACATATGAGCTCACTGTGAGAAGCTCTGATCCCTCAGGTAAGCCTCCATCATACTCTGGTAAACACGCACATCAGTTTTACCACTAACTTTCGATGTCTAGTCTCATTAGTTTCCATCAATATTAATTTGTTGCAGAAATGTAATTACTGGTAACATTCTGAACTGTGGTTTTGTTGAAGTGTGAGTCCTGTGTGGGGTTTCATCTAGAGTTAGTGTTCTATGACAGTAGTAGGAGTACAATTATATTTTTAAACAAGTGATTCAAATTGTGAAAGTGCAGACACAACTCTACAAAAGTCAATGGTATAAATCTGTGTTTTTTGCTGAAATAGAGGTCTGTGTCAGTGCACAGGCCTGAGAGCAGGGGGCTCTACCTGTTTCCTGGTAACAAAGTCCCACCCAGGAAGCATTGCATTGCATTGTTGGACTCCCTGCTGTTCATTAGAGCTCCCACTGCTCATTGCCAACTGCCCCTCCCCCTATGTTACCAAAGCCATGACATGGAGTCACAACACTGGTCTGATTCAGACCCAGCTCCACTGTCTTTATACTGGCTTGAAGTACAGCACAGTACAGTCAGGGAGGCCCCTGGCAGGCTGCATACAGTTTAATTTACTCACATGACCCCACTGATGTGTGTAACTGAGCAGGAGGCATGTTGGATCTCACCAGGATGACAATATGTTATAGGTCTTTTAACATGGCTGGCCCAGATCTGAGCAATATTATTAGGGCCTCCAGTTAGAGGCACTATCATGTTAGTGTGGGACATCTCAGAAATTGGAGTGCAGGAAATGAGATTATCTGTCACAGCGCTAATGCACAGCCTGCAACCTGCTTAATGCAGCAGGGCTCAGCTGCTCCAGCTGGGGAGAAAATTTACCAGCCCCCCTTTCAAAACATTAAGGGAAAGCAACAGTCATCTTTCTAACCATCCCTGTATTTGATACTGAGTTTAGGAAAACTTGCCCATTGTGATATATACACATTTATATACATAATATATATAAATGTATTTTTTTCCATGGTTTTTGCACATGTAGAAACATGGCTGTATAGGCTGTAACTGGGTGGGGCAGGGCAAGGTGGCCGCAGCAGTGATGAAGGTCAGAGGAGGAGAACAGTGCCCTTGCTGTCTACCAGATCTGTAATGTGAGACTGGCACTTTCTGCCTACTGCAGATGAGTCTCCATAGGATCTTACTGTCTCTGTCAGCTGACAGACTGTCCATAGTCAGTGTCTGCACTTAATGTACTAATGGTTGGTCAGGTCTGGGGATATGTATGTCTCTGGGTGTGTATTTCTTGTGTGCACTTATTTATCTGTACTTATGTTTGCTTTTTACTACATGTATGCATCTGTGCATACATGTCAGAGCTGCTATTTTAACAGTTTTTTTATTGTGTCTACAGACAGCAGTGAGGTCCGATGCAAGGAGCTGCAAAGGAGATGTGAGGAGCTGGAGGCCCAGCTGAAGAAGAAGGAGGAGGAGAACACAGAGCTGCTCAGGGACCTTGAGCAGAAGAACGCCATGATCTCCGTCCTGGAAAACACCATTAAGGAGAGGGAGAAGAAATACCTGGAGGAGCTCAAGATGAAGAGCCACAAGCTGGCTGTTTTGTCCGGGGAGCTGGAGCAGAGAGCGAGCACTATTGCTTACCTTACCTCACAGCTTCACGCTACCAAGAAGAAGCTGTTAGCCGGCAGTTCGTCTGAGGCCAGCCCCAACGTCAGTCCAGTCACCTCATACAAGCCCACGCCTCCACCATCCAAGGACAGGCAGCCTGAAACCCCACGGCGGCGCATGAAGAAGAGTCTTTCCCAGCCTCTTCACCCAGAGTTGACAGAGGTGTATCGGCTTGGCCCGGACGGTAGGCGGCTGGTTCTGCGGGAGACAGTAGACGCCATGCCCGACCCCACACCCTTCTTGCAGGCTGGGAGAGAGTCTCCTGAACCACAGGTGATGCGAGAACGGCCTGCCGTTATCCCTCCTATTGCCTCTGAGCGGTCCCCTGTCGGCCCCCTGGGTGCTACGGCCAGCCCTCGTCACAGCCCCGCCCGGGACCGTCAGTACAGGGCTCATGTGGGCGTGGCGCACCGCATCCCACATGGCACCACTCCCCTGGCCCCACCGCAAGCAGAGCTGGAGACACTGGCAGTGGACCAGGTCAATGAGGAGAAGGTTGTGCGGAAGCGCTCGGGAGCCGACAGGACAGTTTAACACTACAATGCTAACATTCACAGAAACGCACATCTACTGTATACACCCTACTACCCTACACTGCAAGAGCAGGAAGGAGCCTGACCCACTGTGTAGCCTGCTTTCTACGCAACACTGCGAAATGAAAAAAAATACTAAATTATCATTTTGTTCATGGTATTCCATTAAGACTTTTGTTTTTCTTAATATACATTACAAAAGGACTACTATAAAGCATGCCAAATGTTTCTTATTTACAACCCAGTGAGATCTTGTATTATACACATCTTGACCTTTTGCTTCGACTTTCACTTCATTCTGTCTCATGTGGTGCATACAACAAACTCTCAGCCAAATATCTGCATCAGTGCCTGCTCGACCGGTTTAACCATATACAAGCTGTGTAGTGTAGTCATGGCTAATAGTTACCTTTACATATCTCTGTCTGCTCCATCTTCTCAACAATAGTCTGGACATATCAACAAACTATATAAGATGTGTGCAGCTGCATAGGGTAGAACTGGAATTATTAAACTTAATACTCCCCCGAATGTCTTTCATCTTCTTCTGTATCAGTATAATAACGTTACTGTAAGTACAAGCTGCATAATGTGCAATTGAAATTTGCTTGTGAAACGTGAAAGAGCTGTAACTTCACCTTTCTTTCGTTGACTGGCAAAAACAGCAGCGGTGCACATGTAAATGCAGTATGAAATGATGGTGAACAAGGCGTATATATGTGTGTGTGTGTGTGTGTGTGTGTGAGAGAGAGAGAGAGAGAGAGAGAGAGAGAGTGTGTGTTTCAGAGAGAGACAATGAAGGCCTGTGAGAGAATTAAGTTTTGGCTTAAACAAAATCTACTGATCTTATTTGTGATACAAGGGCATTTTTGAAAACACTGCTGTAATAGGATTTTGTGATATTACTAACTGTACTTTATAAAGGCTGTACATTTGTAATGAATTCTTTTTTAATTTATTGTTCAATAGAGAACACAAAAGCACCTCAGATATTGACAGTAGCCACTGCACCACCAACATGACGGTAATTATAATCACTTAATAACCTGCTTTTCACATTAATATCACTTGTCCTTGAAGTATACGTATAAATCAATACAATAAAGCAATGCTTTTTGGGTTTGGTTACTTGGTTTCTGTTTGTACATATGGGTGACAAACTAAAGGAAAAGACAATATTAAGTGTCTTAGTGAGGTGTTGGGCCATTACAAGCCTCCAGAACAACTTCAGTGCTCCTTGGCATAGATTTGACAAGCCTCTGGATGTCCACTGGAAAGATGAACACCATTCTTCTACAAGATATTCCCTCATTTTGTGTTCAAAATCTTCCATCGGTGTTAGGTCAACCACAGTTTGGTTGAGAGCTGGTGATTGTAAAGGTCCTAGCATATATTTCACATCATGTTCAGACTCATCGGACCATTCAGTGTCCCCTTGTGCCCTGTAACTAATAGTGTAATTAGTTATTGATACCAGGGTATAATAAGAAGAGTAACAACATTATATGTGAAAGCTAAATTCTCCGATCACTGAGCTGTCTTGCTAAAGTGCACTTCAGAACTGATTAAAGAAGGGAATAGTGACCATTATGCTCTACGGATTATCTGTCTGCACCCACAACCATTCAGTATCATATTATTAACATCACAGTGTCTCACAGCAACAACAACTTAATGTCACACTGACTCCGAAGAGTGTGCTGTTACTGATGAGAGATGAGTTTCATTGGAAAAGCAGTGTACCTGTTTATACACATGTGTATGTAGTTCAACCAGTTCAACCACTACGTGTCCTCCTTGATTCACAATAAAAGATGAGTGATGGAAGAATTTAATGGAGAATAGGACATACCAACCATTATCAATACCAACACTACAACATTTAAAAATGTATAAACTAAAAACTGCTCAAATGCCCCTTGATAATAAATGATTTGGGAATTTTTGATCTCCTAAATAAATTCTGGGAACAAGTAAGGGTCACGTCTGACACACACAAAGGCCTCTCCTGTGGGCCGACTGGAACCAGGCTTGATAATCTGAATATAAAAACAACCACTAGACTCTCCAGATCCTTCAAAAACTAAAACACAGTCTTCCTGTAAACTATAACATATGTAGATATATAAATATATTATAATAACTGTTAAAGTGGCACTAAACAGGTTTAAAAGAAAAGGGCACTTGATACTAACACTTTCAAATCTTGAAATAATCTTAATACAATATCATCCCTGTTGTACATTTGGCAGGCATCAATAAATCAGAATTTCTTACCTTCATTATTCCATTTCGATTAAAATATACAGTAATCTGCAACAGATGACATTTTAATGGTCCAACATATTTAATTAATCTGGCCTCTATGTTTCAATCCAACTCTCTGTTCTGCCACTGTTACAAGTATGTATCCAAATATATTTTTATATTACTCCCAATGACATAGAATTCATTTTTAAAAGTCAGTCTCCAGATCTTGAGTTGCTCTATACATGCAGATATACACATATTTATGTGTGATACTTGAACACAAAACGACTCATATTTTGTGTTAATTTTGGTCAAAACATCAGTCTTAAGTCAAAGATATTGTGCACAAACATTAACACAATAGTAGAGCTGTTTCTTTTACCCTATTGTCTTTGCTACATGTGGAACCTGTCTTTAAAGGCCAAATGCTGTAAATGATATTTTAAAAGCATAAAGAGGCTGTGCTAGAAGCTATCAATAAAGCTACTTTAGCTCTATTTAATTGCAACCAGAGTTAATAATCTGGTTGAGTGAGTGCCAGTGACCCCTGGTGGCCAAAGCACTGTATATACTTCAGTAAAACATGCATTAGCACAACTTTATTTTTAAAGCTATTTTGAAAAAAGAAGCTTCTTTTATCACATATATGCAAAAGAAAGTTTAAACTTCTTTTTAACCATGTCACCAAACATTAGTCTTATCAACCATGGATTGTGGCCAGTTATGAAAAGGTGTGTGTATGTTAAAGCCTCTGACATAATGTGAATCCATATATTGCAAACATTCCTCTCTAGCGGTTTAATATGCATGTTTTCTGTATCATGTTGCCAGGATACTCAAAACACCAAGTCACATTTTCTTGGTGCAGGTTGCTTACTAGTATTAAAACCATGTTTGTCATTGTTTTCATAAACATAACTGCCTACAGTCTCTGGTGCTGGTGTATCTGTGAATCTCCTTGGCAGGTTGCAAATTTCGTAGGTCCACAAGTCTGCCTGACTTTGCCCCAAACCTTTGAGGTGTGGTGCCACGCCAGGAAAAACCAAAAAGTAAAATAGCCTTCATTTCAGGTAAATTTGCAAACCAACCATAACTGCTAAGTGGAACACATTAAAGGGACAGTTCACCCCAAAATCAAAAATACATATTTTTCCTCTTACTATGTTTTGGTGTGAGTTGACAGACCTTGTTGTGAGCAGTTTCATGTAGGAACTATCGGTAGAAAGAAAATAGTTCCCACATGAAACTGCTCACAACAAGGTCTGTGGATTATCTTGAGTAACCAGGTCATGATTTCTGGAAGAGACATTGCTGTTGAGTTTTTCAAATGTATTTTTTTTTTTTGACGTTTTGAGCACTACAAGCAGAGGGCCATATAGTCCTATTATATAAAATAAAAAAATGCAGACGTCTCTACGGCCGATATCTCCAAAACTCGGCAACTCACACCAAAACAATCTAGATGGATAAAAAGCACTACAGGTGAGAGGAAAAATATGTATTTTTTATTTGGGGGTGAACTGTCCCTTTATATTGGTTTCATTCACACAGAAAGATTGTAAAGAAGTAGGAAAGAGTGTAGTTTCTCCTCACCTCCATCTCTGCTTCGAACACAGTGACTGACACTGACATAAAAATACCACTACAGACAAGTGATTAAAATAAATTTTATTTTGAGAAACATATTTGGCTAAACTCACTTAAGGTAGGCTTTTCAGTCCTCACAGGTATGTTGCAATGAGACTAAATATACTCATGGCTGTAATAAATCATTTGGCATAATATTCTCTTTACTTTAAGTTTCATATTTACAGTTCAAAAGGCCACTTAATACAATTTACAGGACTGCCAAGGAAGGACATTTACAAACATCAATAAACACATTATGATAAACCACAAATACAGTTCTCTTCTTATTGTCAAAAATACCACAAAATTAAAAGCATTCCTAATGGTGGCATACCAGAGAGGATATTAGCATTTGTTAAAATGTTCACATTTCACTTGAGATCTTCAGAGCAGAGCAGATCTAAAAGTTTTCAAGTTGAAAAGCATGTTAATTTACAAAAGGATTTTTTTTTTTAATCCTTTTTGGCATGCCTCCACAGTAAAGGCCTTTTTATTTTCATTAAATGGAGGAAAGTTCCTTGGGTTTTGTTTTACGATTTAGCAATTGCTAATTTAGTTCTTTAGTACTTTTTTTTTTAAACTTCTATGAACTAACAGAATAATTTTAAGAGATACAGTTTGATATGTTGCAGAGCTTTAAACTTGCCATGTTTTGCCTGTGCCATCACTGTGCAGGCTCTAATCTCTTCACTGGCGATGTCATTTTCTTCTGCTGAAAGCCTGGACAGTAAGGTGAACATACGTTACTTCAAAATAATTTTTTATTACAGTCCAACAGAAAAAAAAATAATTAAGAAATCTGAAAGCACAAACCTGAATCTGTAAGGGTTAACTGATTCAATTCTTCCTCCAGCTGCTCAGTGGTAATATCCCAGTTGGTGGAAGGTACAGCAGGCAGAGAAGTGAGCAGGCTCGGCTCCCCAGAAGGTCGCAGACCATTTGTTGGAACTTCAGGTAAACCTGAGATGGAATCCGGCTTTGACTCGTCCAACAAAGATTTCAGTTCTTTCTCCAACTCATCCATGTCTTCATCTACAAAAAACATGGCAAACTTAGATCTCCTTGATATTCATATATACACAATATATTAAAGATGTGGCACTAACAGTATGTCATACCTGCGCTGGTCACACCACTGGATATAGTTTGGTTCACCTCATCTTGAGTGTCACATAACTGGTTAAATAATAGAATACATACATTAAGATGCTTAAGAGTATATATAAATAAATTATAAAATACACAATTCATTGTCTTAAAATAAACAGCTACCTCCTGGATTTGATCCACAAGGTTCTCAGCACGTTCCACAGTCACATCCTTAAGAGAGAGTCTCAGGGCTGCCACTCCAGCCTGATATGCTTGCATAACCTACAAACATGTTCAGCACACACTTAAAATACTGACAACAAACTTGGTTGCAGACAACTGCACAGAAAGAGTGTTGATGTTCGTTCTGCCTCTTACCATCTTATCAGTCTGTGACTGGGCTATTCTTTCCAGGATTCCTCTGATGGACTCCAGTTTGGTGAACAAGTTGTCGGCTCTCTTTTCTACCTTTTTGCGGCCTCTTAAACACCTGAGTGCCTGTGGGGACAGACAGTGAATACTGAACTGAACCAAGTGCTATGACATTTGGTTGCGCACAATAAAATTTTGAAGTTTTGCAGTTAACTGTTATTACTACCTGTGATTTCTTCCCTTCCCGGAGCAGCACCCTTGCTTCCTCTTTGCACCTGAAAGAAAGCCTGACTTTAAGAGCCATTAAAATGCAATCTTTCTGACTATTGATCCAATACCTGGGGAAAAAAATGGCCAAAGCATCAAGTTGCACACATAGTACTGGTTATTTCACAACTGGAACAAGTTAATCCTGACTAAATCATATACCTTCTTTGCCCAAAGGGATTGCCTTGCTTACAAATGCCTACCAGACATATAGTTTACATCATCAATCAATACTAATTCTACTTTAAGTTCATATTTGAGTTGATGTACTTGTCAGCCTCAAAGCCCAGTTTCTCCACTCGCTCTCCCAGCAGCTTCTCACTGCGCTGCAGCTGGTAGATGCCTATATCCACATCACTGACTGGGGAAACGCGATCCTGCCCAGGCTGACAAAACTTTACAATCTGTAAAGAAGACACATAAAGACAAATGAAACATAAAGCATTACTCCAGCAGTCAGAAGATAAAGTCTCTCTCAACAGGTTTTGTCCTGACAGATGACTTGCAAAAAAAATACCTCTAATGACTTTGAATGAACAGCTTGTGGAGTGGTAGGTTACACTTTACCTTCTCGCCCTCGTGCAATGAAACCGTCACTTGCTTGTTCCTCTGCAGCTGCAGGAGAGCCATGCACAGGGTGCTCTCATCAGCACAGACATCAGAGGAGAGAGTACAGAGCTCTTGAAATGACAGGATGGAGCGGCTTGCAAATTCACTGCTCCGGTACACCCTGAGTAATTCTGCTGCTTTCTCCTGGATAAGAGAAGATAACTCACTTTATATATAGCAGCTATAATTGGTATTGTCCAACTGAAATACTAGAGATATGGAAAGAGAAACTATTCAGCATGGTTGCAAGTTTAATTTTGTTCAAAATGCCTATGGTGGTACAGTAGTCACAAACTAATTTGCATAAATTATGTTTCAGATTTTGTTCAGATGCATACTATATTTAATTTCACTCATTAATTTGTATCAAATGTTGTACTGGACCTTTGTAGCAATTTAAGGATTAATATATGGAACATTCAGATACATGTAATGCACATCTTACTGCAATAACATTAATAACAATAAGTATAACATTGCATAAAAATGCTAAAATCATGGTGGCACAAGCATCATGTATTGTGGTGCATCTGAATGACATCATGAAATATTGAGTTTGACAAACCTTTACTAGTTCAATGACAACAAAGGACTCCTCCAAAGGCACCCCGCTGCTTCCCAGAAGAGTGGAGAAAGTCCATTTCAGAGGCTTTACCAGCAGCAGGCCGACACCCCAGGACAGCCAGCCACAGTCCACATTGGCAGCAAACTCGGACTCCCTCTGGATCTTCCCACATCTGGCAGAAGGTAAAATACAGGCAGTGTAATCAGACTGACCCAGAGAGACAGGAACAGTCAACAGTGACAGAGCTGATACAATGACAGTTACCTGGCCATGGACTGGATGACAGTCGCCAAGCCCAGCGGTGATTTTTCTTTCCTCCTAAAGGTCTTGTTCAGCTCCTGCAGACTAACACAAACAGTGCCGCGGTCCCTGCAGCTCTTTATGACCAGAGCCGTCCAGAAGTCCATCTTACTGTCCCAGTCCGTCGTGTTGACGTCTCTGTTCTCCTTGAAGTCGGAGAACATAAAATTCATCCGCTCGTCGTCGTCCCATTCTGGTGACAGGGTCATTTCAGTGGAGTAAGACATTTGTAATACTATAGTCTAAACTTTGGCTAAACACCTTTTATCGACTTGCTAGCTATGCCAAGCAGACAGCTCACGCAGCTGACGTTAGCTACCTTAGAACCAAGTTAACGTTAGGTTAGCTAGCAACATCCACTGCCAGCCTCCACTCCTCCGCGCTCTCAAATAAATATCACCACTTAGCGTCAAGGACCATATAAGCTCAAATATCGTCTGTTGAGGGAAAACTGTGTGGCTCACATTTCGCTGCCAGCTATCAGAGCAAACCCTCACTTCACCATGATGTAGCTAACGTCTCACATATCAACAACATATGGTCGCGCGCGTTTTATAACTCAGAACCGTGCGATAAAGCGGGGATATCTGTCCCAAAGAGCAAATGCGTTAACTCCATCCACGCAGACATCCTGAAAAACAAAGCAAGCGCACCTCAACTCTGCTCACGAACATTGTGTTTGTGTCCTATATACGCATCTCTGCGCAAGAGATGTGATCTTGCGTCGTTTGAATATTTTCATTAATATATTTATTTTTGAGTTTATTTATTTTTTTGATTATGTCAGTGAGTACAAACTACTTTACATGTGAATGGCGCAATTTCATTATTTGTGTCATTTGGTATATAGTCTACAACTCAAAGGGCATCATACACCATCATCCAGATTTAAAGACTGTCAAACCTCAGATGGACAATAAAAAAGAAAAATGCAGGCGGGGTCAACCCCCGTTCTGCAGACTGCAGCGATGTATACTTGTTTTGGGCCGCAGGGGGATTTGTAATATTGTGAGTGTCCGCCGTATCCAGTTCCTATTATACATCCATGTAATGGATGTATAATAGGCCCATCCGCGGTCTACCTGCCTGTCACCTGCCTACCTATGCACACTCTGCCCGTGCGACCCTTCCATGTGTAAATGTACACAGCAACGATTAAATACAGTTTGTGACTGTACATTTAGAAAGATAGGACAGGATTAGAACTTTTTTTTATAATTTTAATATAGTATATAGCTCCCACAAATCCCCAAATTTTGTATAACGCCTCACAAATTAAAATCATTAATTATAATCGCCAAATTTGCTGTATTTGCAAACAAAAATCTCTCATTTCCCAAGCCCCCCCAAAAATTGTACTGTTGTGAAATGGGGGGACATTTGGGGATTTGGGAATTATAACAAAATTAAGGAATATGTCTTTAAACGTTTAAATTATAAAGAAAATAAACAGAGCAATATTCAACACTCTACTTAATTTTGGGGTCCCTTGCTTAGTTTGCTCATGCTTCATGCCGACTCTGAGCCCATGTTATTATTGCGGAACGAACATTAAATCCAAAACAAATTCAAGAGTATCTCATATATAAAGATAAACATAATTGAGGATTTAAAGTATTGCAATGGTAAGTATTGCTTGGATTACATAGTTATATCATTTGTACCATGTCATGCAAAATGCTATACAGCTAAATTACACTGTGTAATTTACAAAACCTTCATAGTTTTACAGTCAATTGCAGTATCCACTCTCATCCAGTGAATAATTTAGTAGATGCACATGCACATCATTTTCAGATTAATTAAGTACAGTATACAATATAATACTTTCAAAAAATAATTAGCCTAGATATACATGTATGGTTGGCAGAACAGAAGCAGTGATGCAGCAGTGACATGACACTTATGTTGGCATGTTACTAATGCTGTGTATTATCACATCATTTCATTCAGATATTAAGGGATAGTGCATAAAAATAGATTAATCACTTAATAAGTTGCCTCGCTTAAAACATCAGGTGAAACAGCAGACCTTTAGTTACATGGCTTTAACATTTTGCAGTCTTTCATTTATTTGGCACGTGTTGATATATGTTCCGAAACACCTCCTTTCGCTCTGCCTGTAACATGTCTATTTGGCACTGAGATCCACCACCAGGTGCTGGTAGGCCAGGGTGTTGCCTTTGAAGCTGGCAGCCAGCAGCATGTCCTTGTTGTCGACAGATACCAAGCTGAATGCCCGCGGGGCTCTCATGTTGAGCTCCTGGAAGGGCTGAAAGCGTTGCGTGAGGTCATCCCACAGGTATACTCTGGAGAAGGAGAAATCGCTTCCAAGAATGAGGTACTGGCGGAGGCCCACTGTGAAAGGATACACTGACATCGAGCCCCGGGAGGGAAGAGTCTGGATCTCTACGAAACGCTGCCCTTCCCAGCGGAGGATCTTGGAGTCACCAATGAAGCGTGTGAGGCAAAGGTAAAGAATTTTCCTCACCCAAAAGTGCTTAACCATCTGCACATCTGCTAGCTCTGTGATTTGGGAGTAGAAAGCAAACTGCTTCTGGCTTCGGTTCCACTGGTAAACCACCGGTGGCTGAGAGGCACTAGAGAGGATGAGATGAGGCTTTCCCCCAACATCAAGGAACTCCACATGGGTGTCCCGATGCCAGGGATGGAGGGACTGGTGGGAATAGAAACCATTGCTGTTCCAGCGATAAATGCTGGTGGAGCCTGCCTTGGAGCTGTCTGCTACTATAAAGTACCACTCTCCATCCAGCTGAAAGGTGTCCACGAAGTTGGGCTTCCTCACGCGAGTGGTGTCAATGTCTTGGATCTTTACAAAGCGCTGCGGGTCCTCTTCCCACCTGTGATAACGCAAAGGTTATCATAGTATTCCTAAAGCATTTCACAATTAAAGGAATAGTTTGACATTTTGGGAAATATGCTTATTCGTAATCTTGTCGAGAGTTAGATGAGAAGATGGATACCACTCTCGTGTCTGTACAGCAAGTATGAAGCTACAGCCAGCAGCCGGTTAGCTTAGCTAAGCATAAACACTAAAAACAGGGGGAAACAGCCAGTCTGGCTCCATCCGTCTACCATCACCTCTAAAGCACACTAATTAACACGTTATATCTCATTTGTTTAATCCATACAAAAACGGAAAAGTAAAAACGACAATCTGCCATTTTACAAAGGGTGACATGCTGGACTATTTCTTGGTGGGGAGCAGTTGCCAGGACACCAGCAGAGACTCAGGGAAGTTACTGGTCCTGGCCAAGAAATAGTCTGACAAAACAAAACAAACTCCAGTGAACAGCAAATTACTTGATTTTTGTGGAACTTTAGAAGTGCAGGTATGCCGATTTTGTTACCTGTTGACAGAGCCAGGCTAGCTGTTTCCCCCCCCTGTTTCCAGTCTTTATGCTAAGCTAAGCTAATATTCTGCTGGCTGGTAAGTATTTACCGTACAGACATGAGAGTGGTGTTTATCTTCTCATCTAGCTCTCGACAACAAGGCGAATAAGTGTACTTCCCAAAATGTCAAGCTATTCCTTTAAGGTCATGTTTTTTTTTAACATGCTGGAGACATTCAACAGGTCACTAGCTGTTTCCAAGATAAAATGGCAAGCCTTACTTGTAGATATGAGATCCACCAAAAAGTTGAGCCACAACCATGTAAAGACTGCTGTTTATCACCACTGGTTTGCAGTACACAGCAGAGCGAGCTGGAGGGAGAGATACACAGAAGCCGAAAAGCCATTAGGATACATTTTGTAAACACGGAATGGTACAATATTTATGCTTTCATAGCCGGAAACTTACAGGTAATGTTATGAAACCCCCTGAAGACCATCTCCACATGATCCCATACATACAAGGTGCAGAACCCTGAATCAGGCTGAGCAAAGGCCACAAACTGATCCCCATTGAACTCATAGGACTCCACTGACACAGAGTGGAAACTGAAGGTTTCATAAACAGCAAAATCTATGGGAAGACAATGCATAATTACAATACTTATTAACCAAGACGTTCTGCCATGACACCAGCTTTGGCTAAAAGAGACGAGGTGAAACCTGCGCTGATGCAGTTGAAGTCTCGTGGCGCGAGATCGTGGATTCTGCGTCCCTGGAATTCAAAGGGGCTGGTACAGTAGATAGCAGGAACAGAAGTGTTGGTCTTCTCCATCCAGTCTACCAGCCACTTGATTTTACAGTCACAGCGGAAAGAGTTCCCCCGCAGGTCTCTGAGTAACAGATAGGGAAGAGAGAAAATATATCATATTATATCTCAGATGCTCGAACATAAATCTTCCAAACCTAACAGGAAGGAAAAAGAGACAAAAAGAAGTACACCAGCATGGTTTGAGACAGATACAAACCACACACTCCAGCCAGACAGTTTTGCAGGCGGGTGTGGTAGTCCACTAAACCCTCAGGGAACCCCAGCAAACTAGTGTTTTGTAGGGACAGATTGTAGGGTCAAAGCTCGTGGGATGTCAAGACACTGTTTTGATTTCAGCGAAGGCACACTTACAAATCCGTGAGGATGTCTAGATGTTTGAAGAGATCTCTTGGCAGCTGCTGCAGGTTGTTGTTTGAGAGAGATCTGAAAAAATCCATAAGAAAAAATAGTTATCATTATGTCTTGCTTGTATGGTCTGTAATTGCTAAAGACTCTTTCCTAGTTTCTTTTTCAACTGTTGTGGTTTTTAAATGTATGTATTTTAGCTTCATCAGATAGTTCAGTCTGTTGTGCAAAGTGACAAATGGTAGACAAGGTTTCTCCATCTTATTATCGCAACAAAATACTTACAGATGAGTCAGGGATTTGAGTCCTCTGAAGGTAAACTTTGAGAGAGCCTGGATGTCATTATTCTCAATAAACCTGAGAAGAGAACAAACCACTCATATGTCACACAGCGATGACAAACTCTGAAATTCAGTCAGTATTATAGAATGTCGTCCTTGTTTGGAGAGGAGGTTGTGTTGTCAGTGCACAAATGAAGATGTGACAGTACAGATAAATATTTATTATATTTTTAGGTTGTATTTGATAGATCCTATTGACTAATACAATCAGTGTATTAACTGCGAAGAAATAGTAAAAAATTAAATGACTCTTAATGGTCAAAGCTCATTTCATGCCTTCTGATTAATGTGATAAAAATGAGACACTGAGTGCAGCGAGTATTACAAAGGTCTACGTGTCAGCATCATTTGATCCTGTCCTCTCTTTGTTTTGTCTATTGATAGTTGAGGACATTCAGCATGTGTAGACTCTTTAGAGGTGGCTGGATATGAAAATATGACTTTATTAGCATGCATAGCGGGTAGCGATGGTAGTGGCAGTGATGCAGTGAGGCCTGATGGCTGGGCTGCAGCCAAAGCCACACAGCAAGCAGCCTGAGGCATGGCCATCATGGAAAGCTGTACACTCCAAGCCATCAGCTAACTACTTCCTAAAGCCCATCAATTCACAGAATGGCATATTCAGCTTTATCACACTACAGAGGCGGTGTGCTCACTGTCGTAGGAGGATTTATTTTCAGTTTTACTTTTGGCATTCTTTGCCATACTGCAGAGTCCAATCCTGAAATCTTACAGTGCAGCCTTGAGTCGGGTTAATTCTATTCACTTGACAGAGAAATAAACCTACCTAGACATGTAACATGTGTTATTTCCAGAGAAAAACTTTTACTTTACTTTTTATCAATATTTTAAAAAATCAGGTACACCAAAACACAGCGAGTTAAATGAGTAGTCAGAATCATTATTTGAAGTAGTTCACATTTAAGTGAGACGCTTACAGGTACTGCAGGTGAGACAGACCAGCAAAGGCATCATCAGCAATCATGGTGAATGTGTTGGAGTTCAAGAGCCTGCAGAAAGGAGGCAATAATGATTAGGTCGTATAGATAATGTAGTACATGTCCAACTGAAGCTAGAGGGCAACATCTAAACAACTGACTGCCATTTTAATATCTAAAACGAACTATTTCCATTCGTCTCTGGGCAAATGTAGAGATGCTTTTTAAATAAAACATTCCTAAAAATACTTATCGTCTCAATCACATAAAAACATTCACAGTATATAAAGCTAATCTAATGTAAATACATAAATGCATTTGGAATCTACACAAACACACGCAGACCTACAGTACACAAATGGACATGAACACACACTCATGATTGCATCTGAGTAACTAAACGGGCCCTTTGTCTGGCAGAGCAGAACTGAAGGGAGTCAGTGATTGGCAATGACACTGATACAGAGCCACTTTACTCTTATTACTGCTATGTCACCACTGTTTTCAATAACCATTCATTTCTAGTAGCTGAAGTCCTTTCATTGTCACTGCCAAACAAAAGATGTCTGCGTGAGCTACACTATCGGCTGTGTGAAGGCATGCGTGTGACATTAAGTGTTGTGACTGTATTTTTAAATAGGGGTAACTGTGAACCCTAGTTGATCGGGAGAGAAAATTAAGAGTTTATGATGTTGAAAACTGAAAGCTGAAAGTGCTCTGTTGTGGGTCGGGACACTCACAGGAACTGCAGTAGGTGAAGGTGCGAGAACGCTCCCTCTGGGATTGTAGTAAAGGCTGCGTTCACCATCGTCCTGTTCAGACAAACAACATCAGCTATCATCAGACGTGTCTTCTCGATGAGAGAGTGCAGATTACACAGGCAGTGCCAAATGCTTAGAAGTGTGATATCATGTCTTCCTCACAACAATAACTGTAATTTTTATTTCTTCTGAAGCCCTTCTTCTCTCAGGACATGGCCGTCCTTGCAGTTTAAATATCAAGGAGGGCTAAATCTTTAAAAAAAAAAAAACAACTAGGGCACACAATTTCCTTCTTCCCTTCTTTACTTCTTTTCTATTGTGAAATGAGGGCACATCCACCAGCCTGTGCTCTGGAATTCCCTTGACTGTTAAAACTCAATATTCAATCCTTGGGCGATGGGGGTCAATATCAGATGAAAGGGAGCACCTTGTAACCTTCTCTGCAAAACATAATCTTCCCCCATCGTGTGTTAAAGTTTCCATTTCATTATATGTGCTCCTTTTATTGAGCGTATCTCTGAACTCTCCTCAAGATTAAATCTCTCAGAGGAGAAGCAGGTCTCCTGCAGTGAGACAGGGGAATCTATTGTTAGTATTCCTCCCTGGAGCTCAACAGGATTTTACTGCTGTGCTTCCCTAACTAAGTTCAGCATATGGTACAGTAAAGGGACATTATTATTATTATTATGTAATGCTGTCTGGTATACATCTCACTGCCAATGCAACTACACATTGCATCAAGACAACATCCGTAGGAAACATTCTTATATTCACTTTTAGGTCATTAAAAGACAAGTAGGGATTCATGCATTATATAATGGAGGGTGACATCAGTGATTCAGCCATCTGTACCAGCCTGCATATTGCTGAGACTTCATACAGGTTATGAAAAGATGCTTTTGGTGAGTGAAAGGCACACACACACACACACACACAAATGTTGGACTCACAGAGAGATGATTCCAGGGGGGAAGCTCTTGGGGATAGCCTTGGTATCCACACAGAAGGCACTGTCTTTGGTGCAGGAGCAGGTCACAGGACAGCGGGGTATCTTGGGGGCTCTCCTGGAGTTTGATTCCCTCGGCAGGCAGAGACACAGACACAGACACAGAACCGACAAGCAGTTCAGCCTCATCCATCTCTGTCCGAGCACCAGCATCCTTGGGCAAGAGGAAATTGAAGCCGTGTGAATGAGCTTGAAGTTTCTCCTCGGTGGCAAGTGGCTTGTTGAGAGGCGACGGTCAGCCTGCCTACAATCCCAGCAGTTCTGATAGTGCTGGTCGCAGAGTTGAGAGAAACAGCATGAGAGAGAGGGGATGGGTGAGAGAGAGAAAGGAAAGGAGGGAGGAGGGGGAGTAAGGGTGTTCCTGTGTATTCGGTGGGTGTGGGTGCTCTGCAGCTCTCCTGGATCTGTGCAGTCTTTCTCTCTGTCTCTCTCAGGAGCTGCTGCCAGAGTGCACACTGCAGGAATGACGAGCAAGGCTGCTTTCTCCGCACTAGGACCTGTAGGCAGCGTCGCTGACAATGAATTATTTACTATTGCACACACAGAAAATCTTAAAACAACAGCAGGGAGGCAGAGCGGGGTGAGGAAGTGTGGGGTCAAAGGCTCACATCAGTGCTGATGGAAGATTATACTGCCATGTTCTGTGGAGTGCTTATCAGGTGTGAAGTCGTGTCAAGCTGCTGCAGTCATGAGAGCAGACAAGGAGGCATCAAGCATGCAGGAAAAAATGTGTGTGCATGCATTCATGTGTCAGTGTGTGTGGGAGGGTGTTTATATTCTGGCAGACTTTCTCGAAGCATGGAGGTACAAGAAAAAGAAAAAGGAACACTGCCTATTGATGAAGCCAATTTGAAAACAAAATGGTGAACAAAATACACGAGCATTGTACCAGAAAAATAGCTAAAATAACATTTAATTTTAAAAACATTACCTCGCAGATGACACAGAAGATGAACACCTTTAAAGGGATATTCAGTGATTTTGTATTGCACTTCCATGGAGAAGTTGGAGAGACAGGAAACCCCCCCGAAAATGGTCTAAATCAAAGCAGCAGAAGCCGAGATAGCCTGACTTTTAGTTTTTAGTATGGGTCAAGATCCATTGGATCCTACAATTCCCATAATGCAACTCAATAGCATCTTGACTCTCCCTGCCTGGTAAACACCCACATCTTTCACACTTCTGCCTCCAGTTTGTAACATGTGCTTTCTATTAAAAAAATGAGAAGTCTCAAGTCCTATCCGAGATAACCCTGATGATTTTCTGACTTTAAAAAGCTCTGTCAGAGCCACAGAAGACATTATACATTATACTTAATTGTTTTCACAGGCTGACTCCTCGTGACGTGTACACTGATCTTCATGTGTAAAATCTGAGTGCTCCTTTAATATATTTTTTAGATAAAAAGAATGGTCTAAATTTTTGATGCCATCAGAAACACAATGTGTGAGAATTTACTTTGTCAGTTTTAGACTGATTTGGAAATTTGTTTCAGCAAATTGTGCTTTCTTGCACTGAAATATTTCATGCACAAACAGAAGATAAGAAACAGATACATGCCATGACACTTAAAAACAATTCTGCCCAGTGACTCAGGCCCATGACACCAGAGGGCGCTGTTGACCACAAATAAAGTCCATCCAGGGCAGGCGACTGTGCAGTGTCTGAAGTGCCACTGACAGAGCTGCAGCCTCAGTGCCAGGCATTACCAGCCTTCCCTCACAACAACCCTGTTGTCACAAGCAAAGACACCCTGCAACATAGTGTCTGTCCAGGTCTCAGAACATTGTTCCCAACCCAGACAGGCAGCAGAGATACAGCATGTGGTTTTCAACATCTGATCCAAAGCAGTTTTTGTACTTCCTTACTTGTACTACTTTACTTTGTGCTTTATAATTTTAAAGCAGATGACAACTATACAGACTATATATATATATATATATATCTTTCTTTCAGTCATAGCCCCATGTTCTTTGATGTATGCCATAGTAAGCTATGAAATTAAATAAAAAGCATTATCTTGATGGATGAAAGAGGAAAAGCTCAGAATGTCTTCAGAGGCTTCATTTGAAAACTGTTAGATGTTTTCTTTGCCTTGGGACAGTTTGATGTTTATCAGTGAAAGGGTTCCAAAGATAGTGTTTTTGAACAGAAATCTGTCTATCCCTCAAATCTGTAAAGCCTCACTGTACACAAGAGACATTTTAACAGAGAGGGATTTCACATGTGAATCAGTTACAGAATTATGGGTGGTGTCTCTTTGTGCCTTATCCAGCTAAGGAATGCCATTTCCTGTACAGCAGCTATTTTTATGGTTTATTTTCTTTTGTGCTTTGGTGCAGTGTGTTTGTGTGCATCTTAGCTTTTTTTTTTGTTCTAACTGTATTTGTGGATTTATGTAAGTTATGCTCAGTGAGGAGCAGTTAATGCCTGAGCTTACTCCTTGCTGAGCTCCACCCAATCCAAACCTCCGGTGGGAACCAGCATAATTGCATGGCATAGAGAACGGAGCATGAAACAGCAGCTGGAAACCCTAACATGCCCTGTGTGAGGCCGAGAAATCTGAAATGCTGCTGAGATTAATCCGCAAAATTCTCTCTATACAAAACAGTATAGGCCTACTTACTAAATCACAGGTTTCAGTCTAAAATACTGTTTTGGAAAATGTGTTGGGTGAAACAAACCAGTTATCACATCAAAGAATGAATGATTTCATCTTCAGAAGCAACTGTTTTGTATTTTTAGATCTTTAGATTCAACTTTATTGTCATTACACATGTACAAGTACAAGGCAACGAAATGCAGTTTAGGTCTAACCAGAAGTGCAATATGCAAGTGCGGGATATAAAGTATGTGCAGGATAGAGCAATATAATTAAAATATTTTACAAGTGGTACTATGGACATTATATACAGATGACATTACTATAAACAGAAGTATACTGATGGATATGTACAATAATGAATTGGACTGGGCAGAACAGTAGTGCAATGAATATTAAGTAGTGCATTTTGAATGAACTTTGGTTGCAACTCTTATGGGGATAGTTGGACAATTTGGACAATTTTACTTTCTTGCAGAGAGTTAGATGAGAAGATGGATACCACTTGCATGCCGGTACGGTAAATATGAAGTGAGAGCCAGCAGCCAGTTATCTTAGCTTAGCAAAAGAAACAGCCAGCCTGGCACTGTCCGAACAAGTTCTGCCTACCAGCACCTCTAATGCTCATTCATTCATTTGTAACATCTTCTTTGTTTAATCCATACAAAAAGCGAAGTGTAAATGTGTTAATTAATGAGCTTCAGAGGTGCTGGTAGGTGGATTTGTTTTAGCCTTGGACAGAGCTAGGTTCGCTGTTTCTACGTGTTTCCAGTCTTTATGCTAAGCCAAGCCAACTGGCTGCTGGCCCTAGCTTCACATTTAGCACACAGAAATGAGAGGGATATCTAACGTATGGCAAATAAGCATATTTCCCAAAATGTCCAACTATTCCTTTAATGTACTTATTTTTGTTATTTTTTAGAGTAGGTTTAAATTTATTTGAATTCTTATTTAAACCTGCAATTCCTGACTTTTTTTGGCCACTTGGGGGCAGCGGAAACAAGTTGTGAACACAATATCGACATCTAACCTTTTAAATTGATATGGTAAACTTGTTAGCAAATAGTTGCTAATTTACGGAGTAACATGATCATTCATTTGGAGTCGTGTTTCTGGCCACCTAGCGTATGTAAGTCCAATATTCATTCTCTTTTAGCTCTGTTTTTGGTCTCCACCAACTCCCGAGGGAAATATCTGGCTCTTTAGCTGCTACATGCTTCACTATCTTCTTCGTTTGTCTGCTGTTTGGTGCTAAGTAGGTAGTGTACAGTGGGTTTTTTAGAGCTTTTCCCACTGAAAACAGGTCACTGCTGCAGCTGAAAACGATGCTATGAGAGCGGTGAGAGTGAACCAAAACAGTGACGTGTGCCGGACAGCTAAACAATGAGCTGAAACTCTACAAAGCTCCGTAAAGCAGAGGGGAGCTGCAGATTTGAGTGATAATTCTCTGAAGGTTCATCACTACGAGTGACCCCTTTCACACTGTCACATAGTTTTCACATAGGGATCTGAAACATTATTAATATGTTATAAAAATACCCATTCTAGCTGCTTTAAGGCAAATAGATACCGTAATTTATATATTTCAATGTTTCATAGAACATGAATTATATTAACAAGTATGTCTTTTCATTGAAACACATCAGATTTTGATCTGCAGCAGCAGAGGACACACTTTGAAGATTCAGTGTGTTTCTATAAGCAGTGCAGTCTCAGCACATCTCTCAGTCAGGTCCTGTATAGCATTAACAGCTGTGCCTCTTGAGCTGCCTTGTTTCATATCAACTTTTCAAGTAATAAAGGAAAGTTCAGCCAAGCAACCACTCACTCTTAGAGCGCAACATTAGAAGGAGCACTTGGCCATGCTGAGTTTGGCAAAAATTAGTCATCAAACATCACAAAGTGATCCTGTCCCCTGTGCCAGACTCTCACCGACTCATTATATCCTCTGCTGACTGGCACGTACAGTATGTATTCTAAACTCAGAGCTTTTCACCTCTTCATCGGCCAGCCCTGCTTCACCGGTAAACAACTCTGTTTGGACAACTTTAACTCTGCGTCACAGCCACCAACACTGAATTTTTTCACTTCAGTTTCAAACCCACACCCCATTCTGATTATGGGTCAAGGAGCCTGAAAAAAGACCTCTCTCTCTGTCTGTTTCCATTTCTGTTTGGTTTTTACGGTTTAGCCTCCTGCCTGCACAGGAAGCAGGAAAAACAAACTAGGTAGAAAGACGAAATTAGTTTCTCCTCAGTTCTTTTCAGGGAAAATCCCAGCTGCTCCAGGCAATGTGTTTCATACAGGAGTCACAAAGGTGTTGAGACTTCAGTCAGACAAGTATGCACACGTTATGGTGTTTCCATACTGTAGATACTGTACTGTTGGAGACATGAATGCAGTATGTCTGCACCTCCTCTGCAGTTCTTTACACAAAGTGATTAACAGAGGTAGACAAGGGCACAAATAAACAAGCTATTCTGAGGTAATAAATCATTAACTTAATCTTCATGTGTCTTCATGAGGGCACTGGCTGATAGATGCCAGTAATTTAGTTGGCCAATTCTGAGGACAAGTTGACATCAGATGTCCTCCTTGGTGAGTCAGAAGCAAATAATGCCTTCACACGTGACCAAGAAAAGGAGAAGAATGTTAGATGAGTCAGTCTTTAATAAGCAATTGTAGGGTAGCAAACATGCCAATAAAATTCACAATTATTTCATATTGGACAATAAAGGTTGAGGCCTCGGACAAGTCTATTAACAGCAATGAAACCTGTGAAATGAAGGGCAAAGGCAGGCTGTAGGATACCTTTAGAAGTTTATACCAAACTGTGCCAAGAAAACAACCATCCCAAATTGCTCTTATTCCTTGCCTTGCTCTCTGTGCGGCTCAGTCACTGGAAGGTATGTCAGCCAATCTCATCCCGGGGCTCAATTCAATTAAAGAGAGTACAAAGACATATGGCTCAGGGGCGAGTGATATGATTAGAGTCCTGTGCCAACGATGCTGCTGCTTTGATTCATACCCTCTCTTATCTTTGAGCTGAAACAACTGCGCCAAGGAGGGCTCCCCCAGCTGGGCTGCAGTATCCTCAAGGGACTATAAAAGGCCTCCTGAACTAATATCGCACAATCAACAGGTCATATCGTCATTATCTTTGCAGTGAAGACAGACTGCAGTCACACAACAAGCACAAAATCAGTTTTTTCCAAGACAGGGATTTTCTGTTGATCAGCATTCTGACATTTTGAGACTCAGAGGATCAGGAAAATCCTCCAAACCAAAGGCCATGCTGCTATCTTAGTTTTCAATTGGGACAATGCAGAGGAGCAACTGTACCCCGGCCCTCCCCGCAATCCTTGAGCTGAGCTGCCATGAAAGACAGGTGATATGCCTCTTGGGACAGGGATGTGTCGAAGGAATGCGTGTGCAGGTATCCTACTGCCTGTGGGGACTGTGGAGAAAGGCCCAGCGCACCAGTTGATCCTGTTTGATAAAGGCCCTGACAGGCCCAGATTATATGTCTCAGCCTGGAGGAGGTGTCTGTGTCTCATTCCTGCGCTGAAGAAAGTCAATCTGGTGGGAAAGGGGTGGGGCCGTGCCCATAGGCATCAGGTTTTGTATGGACGCCAACACACACCTTGTCGGGCAGACACCTCTACCACTAACCCCTCTCCACCCCCCTGCTAGCTCGACACCAAACAAACACCCTCACCCATCTCATTTACCTGACCACACCCGTGCCTCCAGACGCCATAAATACTCTTTCCACAAATCATGCCAGATATATATTTTGCTCCCAAGACAATGTGCAGACACCAAAAGGCTTAGCCTATATGTCAATAGCTTTTTACTTTTCTATGTAATGCTACATATTACAGCCTACATAATTTCCATGAAAAAAAGGGTGAACAACAGACCACTTTATTTTACATACTCTGTAACTGTAATTTTCCATGTTCAATGCTGGATTGAACCTGTCTTTATGTTTGTTTGTTATTTGTTTATTAAGTGTACCAAGCCAACTACACTATAATTACAGTGAAATAGGGGTGAACAGGGGACCACTTCATTTTACAGCCTGCATACCCCGGACTTACACTGTGATAAGGGCATTGTCTATAGATAGAATGAGATTTTCAGTGCTTTGTCCTGATCATAGTGAATTACAATTAAATAACATTAATTACCGCGGCTGAAATTCCTCATGCATGCTTTTTTTTAAAGTTAGAAAGTTAAGAATATGTCATTTGTTAAATTTATGAATACCTTGTCACAGTATTCTTTATGCTTAAGTTTGTAACAAGTGTAATAAGTACTCCGTATTAGATTATTTTTACCTTGTAATTTCACAAAGACACTAAATACCTCACTTCATAATTACACTGTAATCTGCGGGTTGTAATCTAAAGAGTTACCCATTTAAATCGAACTGATGTTAACATACTGCTTGTTGTGTAGGGAACGGATACTTCCCCACAAACTTATTTGCTTATGATTTTTGTGATGTGGAGAAAAGAAGGAAAAGGGCAGCGACTCAAAGACAATAGTGAGACATGCAGTGAGTGACAGGCCGTGCCCCAGGCTCACCCCTTCTGTTATGTCTGTCCCACAGAGTAGCCAGGGCACCAGGGACCTGTCATATAGACAGCCATCTCACAAACAGGGGCCCGGGCCCTCTGTGGAGACAGAAACATCAACAACCAAAGAGCACGGTCGAGGAGAAGACACCGACTGCCTCCGTCTGTCTTTTCTTCTTCAGGAGGCCAACCGAGGGTTCAGTACTAAGACTTCGACATCGGGTGACAAAATATCAGTATGTAAAGTATTACATATTTGGTTCTGTTGCTAAATATGTCCTCAAGAGTGAACTACACCCAAAACCACAGTGGCCACATTTAGAAACAAAACAGCTGTTCATCATCTTAACTATTGTTAACGAGGGTGGGGAATCTGTCACAGTGAGCAAACAACAGAACATTTAAAATCCTCCTCTGTTTTGAAATCAACAATCTATGGAGCACTGGAGCAAAGCCTGTCTGCTGCGGTTACCCACACACACTTAATGTCTGAGGTCTCTTTTTATGTACTCGGCATAGGGAGGAATGCCAGGACAAGCGACATGTCTCCTTCACCTTCGCTCATGGACACTGGCCAGAATGATATTCATGAGCTCCAGTATTGCACTGCTGTAACCCTCCTCTCTGTCCCCTCATGTGCATTGACAGCTCCCCTCCACTAAACTCTCCTCCCTCGCTCCCATAAATAATCAGTTAATTTGTGAGGAGACAGAGGTGCACAACAACAGGCTGATGTCACCGCTCCTTGTTTCCTGGAGGCTTAAATAATTACACACACACACACACACACACACACATCCACACCATCACCAATACCATCATCACCACTGGCGTCACCCTCCCAGGACCCTCTCTCCTAACTGCGGCTGAGAAATGATTTCTGATTGACGACGTGTCTCCTCCACAGGGTGGCAGAGAGTTGAAGGGCAGGTCATCTGTCACCGCTGACAGGAAACACACATGGTGGAGATTAATGGTGAGGCTCAGGCTTTTCTCTAGACCTGGAGATGATAATCCTAAACTGGAATAAATCAAACCATCTTTGGTAAACAAGAACACAAAGCAATTGATCTAACAGGCCACCAAAGAAACATGCATGGGTCTCATCTTGCTTATATTACTGACTTAAAAGATGTACAGTTTGCAGATGATATGTTAAGTTTTAAAGTTATATCTTCAAGATGTGAGGATACATTCATGCCCATGGAAGGCAACCAATTCTTGCAACTGTATGCAATTAATTAACTTTAATAAATTCAGAAGATTAATTAACCTAAGAGAAGATGATAGTGACATAAAAACCTGAACAGGCAGTGACAGTGATATATGTTGTAAAATGAATCACATTTAACATTTGAAGGGTTACTCTGGCCATTTAGTATCGCACTTCAAGTTGGTGAGTTCTCCAACTTCACAAGAGACAGATTTAGACAAGTCTACAGCCATGCTAGCTGCTCTTTGAGGCTGTACTTTGGCACAGCAGTGCTTTGAGCTAAATATTAGTGTGAGCTAACATGCTTATGTTTAGCAAGTATATTGTTGACCATGTTGACCATCTGTGTGTTAGCATGCTAACATTAGCTAATTTGCACTAAACACAAAGTACAACTGAGGCTGATGGGATTGTCATTAGATTTGCAGGTATTTGGTCATAAACCAAAGTATTGGACAAATTGCGCTAAATGAAAAATCTGATTTTCACAAAAGATATTAATTCATGAGGCGCACATGAATGTCTGAAGAATAGCAATTCCTCCAATAGTTTTTGGGACATTTACCTCAAAACCACAAATATCAACCTCATAGTTAGACATAGTAAAATAGATTCCCCTGTCCCCTTTAATATTATGACAAGTATACAGTAAATACCAAAATTTGTTGTTCCTCCTTCAATGTATTGTAAAAAGAAATATGAATATTTGACAAATGTATGGGGTTTTAATGCTGTTCTTCTTATTTGATGGGTGGTTACACTCATCCAGCTTGTTAGACAACATTAAATCAGTCAGGTCTGAGTAAAACATGGGCGAGGAGAAAAAAGTATACCAACATGTCAGTTTGTAATTATTTCTTTGTTTATGAAATCAAATCATGTGTCATCTTCCAATCCCTCGCCCATTTAATAGTTTAGTGACCTTCATTAACCTTATTACAAATCTATATTATAATATATTATCATCAGCATTGTCATCACCACCAGCAATAATAGTAGTAATAACTAAGAATAAGAAATACAGTGTTACACTGAATATTGTATAATCGCGAGATATTAATACATATATATGTTCTATAGGACCCCATGTTTCTGTCCCTTGGTATAATGAAGTTATGTTATTACTATTTAGATTAAATGAAAAAAGGTTACTTCATCAGAAGTAAATCATCAGAACAGCTTTACTTTCTAAATGTGCGTCCTGCAATTAATTTAAGGATTTTTTTTTACCTTATCATATGTGGCACCATGTCTTAAAAATAAGCAGCTGGTATAATGGGACATGTTATATTAGGCTGACCAAAAGAAGAAAAGAGCAAGGGTGTTGCTGGAGCTGAACATACACAAATTACTGTGTAATGCTCGGATGGCTGAAATTCCAGTATTCCCAAATCAATTTACATTCCCCAATCAGTCATCAGATAGTAATTTCTCTGAGAAGACAAAAACAGGACATAGCAGTCCCTTCTTTTTTCATCTTTGTGATTAGAAAGCATTTAATTAGATACTGTCACATTCCCCAGTCAATGCTGACAATAAACACCTTCCCCTACATAACTTACAGCTATCAGCAGAGCACTGGCAATTTAACTGTTGCTATACTGGACGATAGCTTATGAACTTTGCTCTACCAAACGCTTCTTGTGCCATCTGTCAGAAGTGATAATATGCTTCACCTAATGGCACCTCTGCCCCATTAGCAGATTATAAAGTGAGGTCTCTCCTGTTCTTTCCATTCTTAAATAGAGCTCTTCATCATCACCTCAACCACAGCTCAAATTATACTTTTTATTACTCCCCGTATCCAGGAGTGGATGATATTTCTCCCAAAATCAATAAGGTCATATGTTTGTTTGAATCCTGGAAGTGTGTGTGGAAATCTGGTGGTGCTTGTTAACAGGAAGCCAGACGGGACCTTCCATCCTTGAAGACTGTACAGTCTATGGTCATGACATGTATTGTTGAGCATACAGTATATGTTGGTGTTCATTTATAAATCCAATCAGCTTGAATTCACATAACTGTTTGGATAAAATAAGGAACCGTTCTCTATTAACAAATAAACTGTTCTCCCCCTCTGCTGTAATACAGTACACACAGAAGGCTAACTGCATTGACCCAAGCTGTAAGACCTGGCTTTTAAAAAAGGTCGAGAGCCAGTGTGGCTGATTTTTGCCTGTTGCATGGAGACTGCAATCCAGGTGATGCATCAGCCAATGGCAGGAAGCCAGAGCCAGACACGGGCATCAAGGTTGGTGTGGCTGATGGATGGAAGTGTAGCACCAGCACTTGCCAAGCCATTCCCACGGCCATAAATTACATGTTTACTGCCGGCTGTGACTCTCTGCACTCGCCAACATTTCTTCTGATGTCAGCAGCACATTATCATATCTAATCAGCCCCCAGCAACCCGTGTTAAATGGGTGGGAGATTGAAGTGGCCATCGTTCCATCTCTGTAAACATGATTTACATCACAAACATGAAAATCTCAATATTTATAGACCCGTTTATGGAGTTAAGTTCAAACTCTGAAAGCTTCGGCAGGTGGTATTTCGATAGCATTTTATTTAATGTAATCCTTTTACGATGACATACGTGTTCTGTGACCCTTCATCAGAAGTTATATGGCAGCAAATGTAACGCCTGTTAAAGCCTTTACAGTAGAAGATACGTTCATCACACGGAAGGCATGCACAGTGAAAGTGCATGATGTTGACTGAAGCAAATTACTCTGGATTTGCATGATGTACAACCAGGAATATTTACAGTTGTGACCATCCTTGAAGTAAATGAACAATCTTGAATGAGACAAGATAAGATTTCACACAAACACACACACACACACACACACACACAAAAACAGTCGCACACACAGACACAAAATATTTTCATAAATCCATTTCTTCTGATGGAGAGAAACCCCAAACACTGAGTTACACTGTATTGCAGGTTGTCATGAAAATCACTTACAGTTAAAAAATAGAAAACCCAATATATATTTTTCCATCGATGATTATGCAGTAAATTTAGGGGAATCAAAGCTGTGATACAGCAATATTTTTTTTTTTTTTTTTTTTTTTTTTTTTTTTTTAAACTGGCCATGTAATCCTCAGCAATTTAAAGATATTCTCATGTAACAACTGCCCCTACAGACTATATTAAAAAAAAAAAAAAAAATCAAACAAAAGCATCCTTGTACAAAAGAAAATAAATCAATTATGGTAATAAAAATAAGAGTACAATGTAAATATATATTCATATTTATAATTTTCTAACTGTATTTACAAAAAGAGAGTGAATGATGCAGTGGATCACGGAGTTGCATGTCCCTTGGTAGTATATTCTCTGGATTTGGTCTGAAAAGCAGAATATTGTCCTTCACTACTGATGAAACAACCATGGAGGGAAAAAAAACAAAACAAAGAAAAACCTGACATAATCATAATCCATACTTTCGATTCTCCTGACCTGTGGAATGCCCAAAGTGGAGAGAAGAGTGGGAGTCTTCTCTTTTTTCTGACACTGTGACAAATTGCCACTCCCGTTAATACAAAGTGCCCCATAAACATCGTCACCACCAAGAACCGGGAAGCGGCTGCACTCTTCAGTCCATGTGATCCAACAAGTTCTACGAGGTGTCTCCAAGCTCCTTTCTCACAGAGCACCAGTGTTTGTTTTTTTAGCTTCATCTCTGGGAATGTGGGGAAGAGTCCAACCCCATGAGGCAGGAAGCGGAGGAACTGTCAATGCTTGTCTGAATGGAGATGAGGTATCAGCGTTTCTTAATGGCTGCTCCGTTGGAGTGGGGAGGGAACTTTGGCAGGCAGGGCTCCTCAGCTCCAGCATCGTGGGAGAAGACAGAGTCCTCGCCTGAGGAGCAGGTGGAGCTGCGGGTGTCCGGGTAGCTGGGGGAATATTGGTCCAGAGGAACTGACAGCTCCAAATACTCCTGTAGGCAACAAGGGAGGGGGGGAGAAATCAACATCTGACTTCCAAAACAGACATTTCTGCTTCTTCCTTTTGTGATGACAAGAGGAGGACTGACCTGGTTGGATGTCATTGCAAGGCAGCGATCTAGGTCCTCTACCAGCTGTTTGAATGTGGGTCTCTGAGAGGGCACAGCATGCCAGCAGTCCCTCATCATCATATACCTGCAGAGATCAAGAGATTCAAAATTGAGCAGTCAAGATGATGTTGCTTTTAATCTCTGAGCAGTAATTTCTAACAAAAGACAAATATTATGTTAAAGAATGTTAAATTCTTGTGAGGAGTAGTCAGAAACCTCACATCCAGCTGTAGCTGGAAGGTAACAGTCTAAAAACAAAGTTGAACAATATGTTCCATTTGGAGCTTACTCAACCTTTTGAGTGTTTCATTTTATTGGTCGTCACACAAACAATGGCAGGATCATTATTACGTTGCTAAGCACCTGGAATTTTTTTGATATACAACAACATGGGTAATGTAAATATTAATGCCAATGGTTTGGGCCAAGCATGAGACACAGCAGTTATTGAGCTTCGCTTTGATTTAAAAGCCTTTAAAAGCCTAAAACCATTTTCTAAAGTGCCAACTACTTTCAGGTTGTGTGCGCAGGCTACATATACCTTTACAAATGGAAATGTATGTTGGTGACTTAATATTTTCTCTTTGGAACGACACGTCAAACACCTGCTAGATAAGAATCTTCTCCAGTGTGATAACAACCAAAAATATAGCTGTGTCAAAATTACAGGGTTGTTCTACACGCAATACTTTTGTTCTCATTGTATACATAATCATACCTTTCAAAACACTTAATATAAAATTACACATTACAATTTCAGCACTATTAGTGTGAAACAAGGAGAATTTGGAAGCAGCTGGTGATTTTTTAACCAGCTGCTTTTTGGAGGTGGAGGTGATTTGCTAAAGATGTTCTTGGGATTGTTGCTTAATTAAAAAAGGAGGAAAAACTTCTGTCACTCCTCAAGCTTAAAATTTGACTCCATATACAAAACTAAGTTTAAAATATCTTTTTAAAGACAATTACAATGCATCTGGTCATGCTGTACCATTAAATATTCCCCTCCATTAGTTTTACCTTTCCAAATAAGGAAATGCTGGAAAACAGATATTGAAACCGAAACAAGAGTCTGAGGAACATGCAACCGGTTAGATTTTTAGGTTCTAGTGTTTCCTTACAGGTCGTGAGTGCATGTTGTGGGCTTGTCCATACGGTGACCTTCCTTTAGCAGCTTGAACAGCTCTTCCACTGGGACGCCGGGATACGGAGAGCCTCCCAGGGTGAAGATCTCCCAAAGCAGCACCCCAAATGACCAGCTGCAGATAGAAACAGACAGGAGTCTAGATTTTCTGCATGACTAAAAATGTTTTCTTTGGAAAAGCAATGACACGTGATACTCACACATCACTTTGGTGCGTGTATATCCGGTCAAACAGAGCCTCGGGAGCCATCCACTTGACTGGTAAACGACCCTGTGGAAAAGGTATGCATGTTACTATCTACTGTATTAGGGTTCTTCCATGGGCCCGGGTCAGTCCACTAGCTGCGCAGTGATGACATGCGTTTCAACTACAGTCTCACCGCTACTGCGCTATTTGGTCAGCATATCAATTTTAAATAAATATTGCAGCGAGGTATAAATATATTTAAAAAAGAAAAAAAAAGGGCTGCAGGCGACAGGCTCTTACTGTGGTTTGTGACTAGCACACCTCCAACATGTTATCAAGGTAAACAACTTTACCTTGCTGTGCTGTTCAGTGACAGCACAGCACACCATGCATTCACACCACACCACATTCACACCATGCCAGCGCAGTTCGGTTGCTCACGGCCGTTCACAGCATGGCTACGCGAGACTACCTCCCCCTACTATGCAAAAACCCTATATGGTCTCACATTTAACATTAAACAAATGATAAAAATACTTACATTGGTGGTCTTCTTATAGTAATCAATGTGGTGGATATCTCTTGCCAGGCCAAAGTCAGCTATTTTCATCACGTTGTCCTCTGTTACCAAGACATTGCGAGCGGCAAGATCTCTGTGGATGCACTGCACAAATAAAAATAGGAATCACTAAAACTGAGCCAAAGTTCTAGGAATCAGTGGCAAGAATATTTACTGTCCAAAGTCAAATAAATTTTTCATAGAGGTGTTGCTCCCCCTGATTCTGTAATTGTAATATGGAGGGCTGAGGATGGCTGGTTGTACTTGGTGGTTACCTTTTTAGAGGCCAAATACTCCATGCCTCGGGCCACTTGGTAAGCACAGGACACCAGGTCTTTGATTGACATGTTCTCCACAGGAACCTGGTCTGGGTTGTAGCAGTACTCCATGCCCGGTGGGCGGCGAGCTCGCAAGTACTCCCGCAAGTTGCCCTTGGATGCATACTCTACTATCACGTACAGAGGACCTAGAAACAATAGGAAAAAATGCCAGAATAAAATCATCATAAAATAATCACTATAAAAAGAGTAAAGGTCACAAGGTCATCAAAATCAATCCCTTCTCTTTGTGAGTGAGAACATGGAAGACTGAATAGTTTAAGATCCTAGGGTTATAGGCAAGTAAATTAACATAAGCTGAATGTAATGGTAGAGGTTATAAATACTTTACAAATTAACTAACAGTTGGTAAATAAAGCGGAGTGAACAAAGAGCTTTGTGTTTCAGTGTGGAAGCAATAGAGTGATGTGCACTGCAGGGTCATTAGAGGTTTGTTTCCCTTAGTTTTTCCATCAGGGATGACTGGAGAGAAATGGCAGCAGCAGTGGTCGATTCAAACTGTGAGCTCGGAAGCTGGTGTCAGAATCATTTACGCATGCTGTTCATCTCTCAAAGTAAGTATAAGTGTCTGAGGGACAAGAGTGTGTGTGTGTGCGTGTGTGTGTGTGTGTTGGGGGGTCTGTGTGGTCCTACCATCCTGTGTACAGGCTCCCAGCAGATTAATGATGTTCTTGTGCTTCCCAATGATCTTCATCATCTCCATCTCTGAAATCAGGTCTGACAGGTCTTTCTCTGTGGCGTCAGCTGGAGGGGAGGGGAAATAAATCATATTAGAGTAATTAGTCCGTGTTGGCTGTTGGTGAAAAGGCCCAAAAAAGGCCTCACAATAATCACCTTGCAAAGTATATACACCAACACTGCAGCTCTTGCGGAGTTAGGCTGGCATTTGTCTTGGAGAATACTCCCTGGGGAAAGGCACTTAAAAGTACCAGACAATAAATGCTACTTTCCCTACATCCTCACTCCTCCGTGCAGTTTAATGAACACTGTTTTATATGGGATGTCAAGGGTTCTCATAAATTTTTACTCTGCTTTCCCATTTGCACAGTGGCTGGGATCCAATGGCAGACGTCTCTTAGTATCCGTTCATCACCGTTTTGGTGTTAGAAGTTTTCTCGTCCCTGGAGCCTGGACATGAGGCTTCTGTAAACACTATTACTCTACTCTGAAGAGCTTTCCTTTCTGCAAATCCATGACTTATTCCAGAACATCTCATTAGTTTCAGTACTAATCCACCCAAGTCTACAGTTTACCCACATGACAGAACTTTTAAAAAGAACAGCTAACTCACATTTCAGCATTTTGACTGCGACCTTGGTCACACGGTTTGGCTTCTCTTTGTCGAGACCCAGCGCCTCTCCCATCACCACCTGACCGAAGCAGCCTTCACCCAGTGGCTTTCCGAGAACAAGTCTGTGAGGAGAAGACACATGAGACGGTCATTAACAGTCAGTGGAGTTTAACTCTAAATCTGTATTATGTTGTGTTAAGTTAAATTTTAGACAGTCTCCTTTTTTAGGTTAAGTTACATTTTATACAGACTGCTGCTCTGTACAACCACATTGTTTCCTTGCGTAAGGGCACCTCAACATCAGCTTTTTGAGGAAGAGTGAGAGAAACTTTCACTTTCCTTGTGCAGCTGAAGGTTTTGTCCAGGACATACCTGTCCCGGGGAAGCTCCCAGCGGGGATCCTGGGGCAGTTCATACTCAGACACCCCTGAGAGCATTGGAGATCCGCTGGAAGACAGGCGGGAGGGACGAACCAGCATCACTCCAGAGTGGATGGAGGAGCTAGAGTCCACAGACACCTGAGGTAAAGAAGAGTGACATTACTCCCCTAATAATGGAAAAGACACAGGTGACAATAGTGACCAAAAGAAAATCAAAACTAGTAGTTGCTGAAATTCCTATATAGGACCATGTAAAAACCACCCAAACCACTCAGGTGTACCCTTGGAGAAGAAATACTCCTCAATTACTCATACTTACCTGATGTACAAGACCTCAAGTAGCTACAATGTACCTGAAACCTCTTTGAATGCATGCTTTTAGATTTCTGTTAGCATAAACATAAACTCTGGCTCATCTGTACATTTACGCAAACAGCTCAAATACATTGTAAACCTTTGAAATTACAAAAAACAGAACAAATGGCATGCGGAGAGAGACAGAAGAGATGAAAAGATATTAATATTCCAAACCCCCTATCTACTTTCTGTTACCTGTCTGCGCAGGGGGATGCTTTTGGCCAACTTGTGGACGGCCAGCTGACTGTTGAAGTCACTCTTCTTTGAGGAGGTGCGAATCTTGACAATAATTGCGATGGCAATCATGACAGCGATGAAAAAGAAGCCCACACAGTAGATGACAACCTCCAGGTAAGTGTGGTTGGCTGGAGGATAGTGCGGGACAGCTAGATGGGGGGGAATGCAGGGTGACAGGGGGCAGTGAGGGATGGGGTCAGCTGTCATCAATGAAATCAAACTATCACAGAAAGGTCTGACTTTATATACCCAATCACACCAAACATAACCATGCTTTCAAGTACACAGCAACACAAATAAAACAAACTGACCACCCAAGCACACACAAAACACTCAGCTGCCCTGTCTAAAAACCAGAGCCTTTGACACAGACAGGACAAAAACTTCTTTGAACCACAGTTTCCCTCTGCATTTTTTGCTAATATGAGAAGAGGTCATAATCTCTTGAATCACTGAGAAATAGTTGGGACGTACCCTTTTTTTAATTTTATATATACATAAATATATATTATTTTGTTAATATATGGTTAAGTAATGGATATATATGAGTGTAACAGTGTGCAAAGGATCTGACTTTTATACAGTATCAACACTTCAAACACACAATGTTTCAACACTGCACTTCATTTCTACTTCAAATAGTCTAATTCACGTTACATGTCTACTTGTAGGTCTAAAAGCAGCATACCACAAAGCATGAGCTCAATACAGTAGGCTGACTGCCTGACTTGATCAATAAAATATCAAATTCTGACTCCATTTGTAATGCAATTTTAAGAGTTGTGTGTTGGTGCTGGTAATACAAACAATGATTTATAAGAAAACAACATATTCATGTGGTAAATTGCTAAAAAATAAAAATATTACACAAATTATAAAAGAAAATTACTAAAAGAAACTGTCCAATTCAGATCTTGTTTTTTTCCTCCCATTCAGTGAAAACACCAACGTTTATTCATACCAATGAATGGATTGGTGTAATGGATTCCATATTTCAGTGAAAAAGATAGTTCGGTGCATACCTTGGCTTGGGATGTGGCTTGTGCACATGAGCTAGATCTCACAAAGCAGTTCTGAATGCATTTCTTGTTCATAACATAAGTCTATCGATGGCCTTAAATCCTGTTGAGGTAATTAATGATGGAGTTAATTGTATTAGGCCTTTTCCTTATTCTTTACACCAGAATTCAATTTTCTACAAAATCAAATGTAGTATAATACTGAAAAATGCCATTTAAATCCATGCAACTGCTGTCATTCTTGTCTGGTGTATTGCTAAAGAACACTTCTGAAGAAATTAACACATGAATTTGATTGATTTGAATATGATTTTTTTCAATGCACAATTTCATTCATTTAACAAGACAGCTTTAGTTTTTCCAGGAGTAGACATAAATTATGTAAGGAGTTATTCTAATTGCCCATTTGCTTTTTCAAACTTTACTAAAATGCTTGGATTTGTATCTAAACTTCAGATGCACATTTGCACTCATTAGTCTCCAAGCATGGCAAGTAATGGACATATTATATGGCATTATATCACATACAACTAATTTGTGCTAGATGCACTACATGTATAACGATACATCCCAAACCAAGGGTGCCATACCAACTGAAGCGTACCATTACACCCCTAACCAACACCAGCAACACAAGTGAGCTGCACTTGTGTGAAGAGGCTGACTGACAAGCAGCTTGATAATTGGACAAATGCCCATTCCAACCCTCAGGAATGAGACACATCCACTACAGTGAGCCAATTATCAAAGCCAGCCGCTGTGTTCACAGCAGGAAATGACATCAGGAATACATGTCATTTGTAGCGCTTGTCAAAGAAAATCAGCTTTACACCAAATCAAATGCAAACACCAGTTAAAGAGCAGAATGGTAGAGTCAGTTCAAAGTGAAATCTGATCAGAGCTGCCAAACAACCCGTCTATAAAAGTTCTACCTGGCTGAGACCATTAATTATACTTCTATGTGATCTTGTTTTTAAAAATACGTTGAAATATGTTGATTTCTTTGTCATGGTAGACCAGGTAGCAGACAGCTCTTGGGTTGTTTGGCATTTGCTGATTTCATTTAAGAGACAGCAGAGCATGGCCCATACTCTGCCATCTAAAGAGTTTAGATGGAGCAGGAGCCATGCTGAGGACAGAGGGAGGGAGTTTTAGTACTTGTAACTTGCCCTGGCTTCCTCACACATTTTTCAACAGAACTAGAGTCAGACAAGGCCCTTTTCTGGCAAATGTGAAGGTGGACAGCCAGGCTGGAATTGGAAAAGGGAAATAATGGAAATATAGGAGAGAGACAGAACCACTGATACCTTCAAAAACGGTCAACCATGCAGAGTGATGAGAGAACCCGATAGAATTGCCCGCCAAGCAGGTATACTCCCCAGCGTCATCAAAAGACACATTTCTCAGTTGGAGGACTTCCATTTCCTTGTCCGTGGTGTTAAGGCCAGCGGTCTAGAAAATAACAAAGGAAGCAGACCCAACAAGAGGCCCAAGAGGGGAAAGGGAACCATGAGTAAAGGATTCTGAAAGAGAAAGGGGATGGAGGAGCGTTCTCCTCCTCAATCCAACACCATCTACCCAAAAAGTACCACGAGAGTCCCTGCAGAGGACTCTGTCAGAAAGAGCCCTCCAGTATCTGTTAGTGGAGGCGCTGGTTAGGTTGAGTCTGCGCTGCTGAACCCCATATTGGGCCACCCCATCACCACATCAATACCTCAGTCTCATCTCTACATGCAAGAGATGGGCAACATGGAAAACTCCACAGCAGAACAGGGCACAATCAAACTCTCAATCACACACTTCTGCCAACTATGTGAACCTTAGACAAACAGGAGGTCAGTAAAACATAGTTAAGCAGAGAAGGACAGCTGGAAAAAACAAAACAAAGAGGAGAGAGAGCCTGCGAGTTGTGTACAGAGGACTTTGAAGGGCAAGGGAGCGAGAGTAATAGAAGAAGATGGCAAGAGAGGCCCTTATTAGGAGGGCACAGCACAGGCATGGGGCAGGAATGAGAACAGGTCCAACATAAACCTGAGACTAAACACTTTCAACTGTTCTGCTGGGAATTTTCCATAGCGTCATTTACAGTCAGGAGCACTGAGGCAGGAGAGAGGGAGGGAGAAACAGAGGGAGGGAGGAGAGAAACAGCTGAGGTTGTCTCGAGTTATACGGCCCTAGTTTTTCCCAGGTGGTCCTAGAAGTACCTCCACTGTGTCGTCCCTGTACTGCTGCGTGGTGGTTACCTGTGGGCTCATATCTGGTGACAGTCAGCCAGGCCGACTGATTGGCCTCTCCTATATAATTGGACACTTTACATATATACTCTCCGCTGTGCTCCTCAGTCACATTGTAGAGGGTCAGCACCTGAGCGTCCGAGCTATTGACCCCAGAATGCTGGAAATAAAAACATGTCATGTGCAGCACAGACAAAAAAAAAGTAGCACACACAGGATAAAATTAGAGTAGAGAATTCAGTAAAAGCAGTTTTTGATTTGTGTGCAATACAACAATAGCAAGATAAAGTTGATATATTTTTTTTTTTTTTTAAAGGATGCACTTTGGATCCCTTTTACAGACAGTACTGGGTATCTAAGAAAACTGACATAGCAATAAAGGACAATATTTAATCCAAATTCCTCCATTTTCCTGTTTTGCATTACAAAATAGATTTTAACTGGCTTGTTGCGGCAGAATTGGTCACAGTAAGCGCCTACCTTGAGGATACGGACATACGGCAAACCATCAGGACCAACTCGGCTCCCGTTGAGCTCAATGTGCTTCAGCCACTGAATATGAGGCTGAGGGTCGCTGAACACCTTGCACTCAAACTCCACGTCGCTGCCCACCACAGCGGTGCGATTAGCTGGCAGGCCAGCCTGCAGGATTGGCCTGTGGGGGGAGCGCTCTGCAGGACAACCAAAACACACACGAATGTTAGTTTAGAAGTTTGGTGAGCAGTGAAGTAAACACGCAATATCAAAAGACAAACACACAAAAAAAAAATTCACATGACTTTTTGGCTTGTTTTTAAACACAAGCCAAATAAAACCTCTGTCACGTCGCGGCTTTGTTACTGGAAATGGCATAGGCAGATGGCAAACAAGGTCACCAGCATAATTTGATCTGATACTGTGTAATTTCACATATGGAGAATTTAAGCAGCTACTTCTCCAGCTATATGCTGCTTGTGTAATTATTTAGAGTTGGCCACAATAGATGGGCAAGCAAGTTAAGTGTCTGATCTGGAGCTGTTACTGTGAAATGAAATGTTCTTGCAGCTCCATTTTGATGACTGATAACTCTCCAAAGTAAACTTACAAGCCAAGAATCTGGCAGGATGTCAACTGTCCAGGCTTTTCTGACGTCCGTGGGGAATTAGCAAGCACTTGAGACAAAACTCTCCCCTCACTGAAGCGATCTTACTGCTCATCAGGGTCTAGAGCTCTACTGAGTTCAGGCGAAGCCCAGGGGACAACAATGGAGGAAGTGGGACTGTGATTTATAGAACCAATGGTGTAAGAGCGAGTCACAGGGCAGGTCCTAGAGGAGTAATCACTTCTCTCCTCTACATGGATCCATCACTCAAACCACAAGTAAACAGGCTTAATCTATCAAATGGCTGACAAAAAGACCCAGTTCACCCTGCATGAAGGCTCCAAGACTGTGTCATTGTGCTTTTGGGATAAGGATCGCATTTGATTTGTTAATCAGCTACCTGGTAAGGTACATACCAACAACACGATTACGGTTAACACTTACCGACCACATCTAGCTGGTATGTGTGATTGATGCTGCCGTACTGGTTTTCCACCACACAGGTATAGTTTCCCTTGTCAGAAGGTACTACAGATTCCATGATGATGGTCCACACATGGTCACGGACCTAAAAGTTTGGGAAAAAGCCAAAGTTACAGTGGATGGTGTACAGAACAGGATGTGATAACCAAAAACAAATATCATACATTCCACATAGAACTTCTGCTCATAGTGAAATCTGCTGTATTTGTTAGGCCAATGAGTATTACCAGACAGCGTTTATTGTATGTGTTAATTTGTTAGTGGCTATGGATTTCTTCACTGACAAAAGAAATCTCTCACTGCAGGTCATTTTAGTTCACAACAGAAAGGGCAAGAATAAGCAACACAACACTTAATAGCTCTTAAGAATTGTACTGTCAGTTCTTGAATTCAACACTAAAATGTTTTCAAATCAAATCTAATCAGCATAAATGAGGCCGGTAGGAAGCCAATCGAGGCAAGTTAGATAGAGCTAGACTGCAATACTGCATTTAACAGAAAACACTTGAAAGAACTCGTGAATTTTTCTCTATCTGATTTTTCCCAATATGAACTGCCATAAATCAAATTCTGCTCATTTTAAAGCAACGGTTAACAAGGTCAATGATGTGTGATGTGATGATAACAAGATAACACACTACATTTTCCCGTGACAACACCCAATGCAACAGCGGATCTTTGTCCTACCTAACAAAGACCACAGGAAAATGGGTACATGTTTTATATACATCTGCCCCAACCTGTCTTATTAGCACCAACTGATGTCTGGCTCTTTTTTCCCAAGACATGTTATAGTTTTTCTTCCATAAATCTGCCAAGACCGGCAGTGTGTGATTAACCAACGGACCTCTAAGGCAATGGCAACATCAAACATGCATATACACAGACTGAGCCATACGGTTTCCCTCATTTAGCTAAAAACGTGCTGAGGGAGTCCAGCTGCTTGCTGCCAGATGTGTTGTGCTTGGCTTCATGTACATGTGGTCTACATTATTCCCTCCCTCCTGCACGTCTCGATGCAGACGATATGAACAATAGAAGCTCGGCCATAAAAGCAAGAGTGTGGGGGGGATGAGAGACGTCCCCGGCCGCTGATGCAGACCGTTGCACCTTGACTGAAAAAAAAAAAAAAAAAAAAAAAAAAAAAAAAAAACAGCAGCCAGATGGTTAAGTATGCTGCCTGGCTGGGTGGGGGAGAAGGGGAGCAGGCAGCTGAGAGGAAACTCCTAAATGTGTCCCAGCTAGGGAGGGAGATGGGCTGGCGAAGCACAAGACAAGGTTAGACTAGACTACACCTTGATGGGAAGAGCAGATGCAGGAAAGGAGAAGGGTTGTTTCTTAGTCTCTGTGAACAAGCAAATACATCCCTTCCAACTGCCACTGCATGTCAATGTAAAAGGTACATAAAGAGCAATATTTACAGCCTCCTAATACTACCTATGACCATATTACCTAATGACCATATTACCATATGCGGATTAATACACTGACTGGCTTTCATAACTTCCTTGTGCCCAATAGGAATGGAATTAAAGCTCAGACCAAATCTTAAAAACAGATTATCTCTAAGAGAGAATAGAAATCACACACCACACCTCATATATCACAGATACAGTAGGTATCATGGTAAATTTACTGCTGCATGGATGTAATTACAGAAAGACGATGCACTGATACCTAGAATGAGGACAGCCAATGTTTTCTTCATTTAAACGGGTGGCTAGGATTGCCCGTCTGAAAGGTATAATTACTATGGCACAACATTGCTTTTTGTGGCATAGGGTTTCATCTTACATTGTTTCTCAGGTCAAATGTGAAACTTGCCTCTGCTTTTCACTTGCAGGAGGCGTTTCTTACTCCAGGGGAGGGGGTAGTGATCTAATGTGGAGATGAGATCACAGACACATCTCCACTCGTAGCGAATGAGTTTGGAGTGATTCAATAAGAAATGCTAATGAGGACGTAGTGTCACTAAGAAGAAGATAAGGGAAACAATTTTCCTAAAATATTTTAATTACTAACCTTGAAGCCTCCAATGCGATGGTCTCTCTTGAACTCCTTGCCATTCTTGTACCATTTCAGAGTGGGAGTTGGGTTTCCGCTGGCCTGGCATCGAAACTTGACAGTCTTACTGGCTGGGACAGCATGAAGCTTTTTCTCCATTTTTTCTGGATTAGCCCATCGTGGGGCCATTGCTAAACAACAACAACAAAAAAAAAAACAATTAGCAGATGACGAACAAATACAATTATGTGTTTGATATAGATGCAAAAACGTATGTATTTTTTAAAACCAATAGCTCAAAAAACTCATTTTCAGAATCAGAAACTTTATTGATCCCGAGGGGAAACTCTTTTGTTACAGCTGCTCACTATCATGTCAATGCACACAGGAATAGAAGTTCTAAGCAAATCAAAATATAATATAGGTAAGATGAATTAAGTACAAAGTGGATATAAGCATAAAATTTAAATAAGTGTAAAGTAAATAAGTGTAAGTACCCTGAACCTCAAGCTCCTTTTATAGAGGACATTACATAATGCCCCCTCATCGCCACCTTATCATGGGTGACCAAAACAATGAGATCACTGATACAATTGGCCGAAATGTGAGCCCAGCCACCCTCCGAAGGGTGGCTGGGCTCACCCTCAGAGATAGGGTAAGGAGCTCAGACATCCGGAGGGAGCTCGGAGTATAGCCGCTGCTCCTTCGCGTCAAAAAAGGAGCAAGTTGAGGTGGTTCAGGCATCTGATCAGGATGCCTCCTGGGCACCACCCTTTGGAGGTTTTCAGGGCACGTCCAACTGGTAGGAGACCCCGTGGTAGACCCAGAACATGCTAGAAAGGTTATATCTCTAATCTGGCTTGGGAATGCCTCGGGATCCTCCAGGAGGAGCTGGAAAACATTGCTGGGGAGAGGGACCTCTGGACTACCTTGCTTAGCCTGCTGCCATGGTGACCAGGCCTCGGATAAGTAGCAGAAAATGGATGTATGGATTACATAATGCAAGTTTCTTTAAATAAAATAAAACATTTTGGCTGTGGCTTAAAAAGTGCCTCAGTTAAGTAAAGTCATGTTATGTAAATTTCAGGGGGAGATAAAGCTCTGCGAGTCAGAGTACAAGCTCAAGGTCTGCATTCTTGCCATGCTTGGCTGGATTCTTTGTGGGCAGAGTGGCTAGTAGGAGCCAGATGATGAAGCCTGAGTGTCTTAATTGCGCTATAGACAAATTGGAAGACATCTAAGGTTAACCACGGTTAGTCACCACAGGGACATTCCTTATGTAAAAGCTGTCACTGAGGTAGTGAAAACCCTCTGATTCAGAGTGAAATCATTCACCCAAGTGTGACCCACACACACGTGGCAGAACCATAATTGAATCATAAAGCTCTCAATTCACTGACCATGACAATTACTCATAACCCTGGGACTTTGTGCGAGCGAGTAATGACCATTTGTTTCAGTAGCATTAGTAACGTGAAGAGATCAGCAAACTTACGCAGCAGTTTTTGACTGCCCAACAGTTTGGCTTCCTCTGACGAAGACTCTTCATCTTCATCATCATCCTCAGATGAGGCCAGGGTATCAACTAGTGAAACAGAAAGTTATTGTGAGGACAAACAATTCCATTCATACTGATCCACACAGTATTTTGTCAGTGATACAAATTTTTAAAGACATGTACAAAAAAAGCAACATTTCAGTGACATTTTTTTCTTCAAGTATGGGCGCAGTCTTTGAGAATGTATGTATACACTGAAGACAAGGGTCAATATCTGCAGTATGTACATTAAGTGATGCACAGACTGCACTAGTGGATACTCTCTTTACTTACAAATTACAAGTTACAAATTCAAGTCAAATGATTAGATGTTACTTTCAAAATTGGAATATTCTAATAAAAGGTGACACTTATCCAGGTGTGTAAAATCATGTAAACGTGTTTGAAAATTTCAAAGTCAAAATATCCCCACTGTTTGTTTTAGTGATAAATCCTTAATAATTTACATTTCCAAGCTCTTTACTGTTCACTTTTTATTTGTAATGGCAACATTTCCTGACCATTATCTGAATTATTTACTTTTACACTAAGATTAAAAGAATGGGACTCTTCAGTGACAAAAACAATAACAAAAGACTTTAAAAGACAAACAAATTTATCAGCGCTGTTTCCATGACTTTACCTGTGACATTGAAGTAGACAGTGTGGTTGCCGAAGGTGGTGCATGCGTACAGACCAGAGTCTGTCAGCTCCACAGTCTCGATCTCCAGCTGGCCGTTGCGGATGCGTGTGTGTTCTCCATCCACTACTGCCACGTGGTCTTTGGTCCAGTTGACAGCATGGAAGGAGTCCCTGGCAGAGCAACTCAGATCCAGACGTTCCCCAAGATAGAGCGTGAACAGCTCTCCCTGCGTTTCCACAGAGACTACCAAGAAAAACAGTAGGACATGATTACATTTCAACAGCTCAGTAGGTTGTTCAACACTCAGTAACTTCATGTAATTATAAAACACAATAATGGCTCCATGAACACATAAAAAAGTTAATATCTTTATCACAAATGAACTATATAATACATACTGCAAGTCATTCACAGTAGGATAACCACCAGGATTGTTTCTATTCAAATAAACTGCGCAATATATCTGACTAAATAAATAGTAACTGATGGGGAACAGAGTGTCTAAAATGTTCAGAGAGCTCTCACACAAAACGGGCTGTATCTGTACTGTGGACACATCAAAAAGTACTTCAATCATAAAACAGGGTCCAAGAGACAGCACAAAAGTCCTTCCTTGATTTCCTCCTGGCAAAACCGCCTGCCTAACCTCTCCCTCAAATTAAATCATATCCCAAATTAGTTAAGGCCCTATCGTTAGGCAGGCAAGGAGCTACTTGGGAAAGGAAGGTGAAATTCAATTAGAGGATTGAAGAGAGGGGAGGCATCACAGAGCGAGACACCTGAGCCCCCCTGTTCTAAATGACTACATCGTCCGCAAGGGGGAGGGGGTAACCCAATTATGCTGACACGTTGTCCATCACAATGGTGTTGTTTGTCTAGTTACAAAGATAAAGATCATCACTGGCCAACTTGCTTGACATTCTTGCTCTAGGATCACAGCCATGCCAAAAAGGCACACACGGTACACCGTTCCAATTAGCATCCTGATTTTGTGGACATTAAGGCTGCAACCAACGATAATTTTCAGTATCGATTGATCTGCTGATTATTTTCTCAATTATCTGTAAAATGACAAAAATGGCACACAATTTTCCAGAGCCCAAAATGACATCTTCAAATGCCATGTTTTGTTCAAAAAGCACAAAACTTTTTGAGATATTAAGTTTACAATGATAGAGCAGAGACAAGCAGCAAATCCTCCCATTTGAGAAGCTGGAATGCTTAAAAAGTTATGTGCTTGAAAAGTTACTCAAATGCTTAAATCAATTATTAAAAATGTTTGTCGACTGACTAATTGATTAATTGACTAATCATTTCTGCTTTAGTTGACATAGTTCTGTTGTTTTAGCCAAGTAGCACCACAAAGTAATCTCCTGTGGCAGCACTATAATGTAAAATCTGAGTCATTTTACTCATCCTCCTTTCCCATTTCCTACATAGTCCCTTTGGCATTATAACAAGAAAAACTTGATAATCAAATGCCACAGCGGTAAGCGATCCCTCAAGATGAGATTATTCTGAACTGTTCTCAAAGCACACTGTGTTTGTAAACGCACTTCCTCACAACAGGAAGCACATCTATACAGCATAACCTCGGGACGACATCAGCAAACCTGACTAATCCCTCCCACCATCACAACAAAGGCCTCCAAACAATAAAGGGGAAGAGGGAGTAGGGAGAGCGAGCCAGTGAGCATGTGCACAGGAGCAAGCGAGAGAGGGCCTGCAGCGGCAGGTTCTAGTGCCAGTTGCTATGGTGACCCCACTTGGGCCTAGTAAAGGTATTTCCTGGATCACATATGTCTGACAGGCCCTTAATCCCAGCAGGAAAAGGGGCCAGGGGGTAGGATCAACTTTCTCCTCAAAAACAAAACCAAAAAGGGGGGAAAGCAGAAAAGGCATTTAGTGATGGGCCACAGCTATCCAACCTGGACACAGCCTTAAACACAAGGTCTCTGCGCTGTGTGTGGGAGCCGGCAAGTATGTTTCTGTCCCTGCCCTCTAAATGGAGATGCCACTGATAAAACTGTGTCAACATCCCAGCTGTTAATCTGGCTGCAGACATCATAAAACACCCATAAAAGCTGTAAAATGTGCTTGTTGCTTTATTATACGCTACAGCCAGGACCATTTGTGCTTCTGTGACAACCTACTTAAAACTGGAGTGAGATATGACAGTAGTGTAGTCAACATGTAGTCAAATCAACCCTACAACTGTAAAAAAGAAGAAACAGAGCTACTATTTTTCTGATCAACTCAGTGCAGAAATATGATGCTAACAAATACCAACACACTTGAATCGCTCACAGTAAATTTATTTTTAACTCTTCACACTCAGATAAGTGCCAAGTTTCCAAAATTTCCTTTGAATTTGAGGATGTTTCATCTCAATTAATCCTCCTGCTGCTATGATTGGATTAAAATGGATTAAAAAGGGCCATATTTTCAGAAAGCAACCCACCTGGAACAGTCTCTCGCGTGTTCTTCCAACCATTTGGAAAAACTGATTGACGTAGTTCAAAATCAGCCTAATTACATAAATCATGAAAGGTATTTTGTGAAGAAGAAAGCATTGAGAGGTTTTAAACTGGGGGGGGGGGCTCACTAGTCTGTAAATTCAAGACCAGCTAAAAGGAAGAGTTGGCGCCAGTCTATGGAACCTTCTCTGGCAACAAGATAGGAAGCAATATGCCGCGTGAATGACTTCTGGGATTTCCTGCTCTCACTGGAGTGATGGTTGAATGCAGTAAAGTCTAGCTGGTTGAGGCTCTGTGGTGGCACAAGGAGAAAAACTGTGGCAAGTTTCCCCTGTTGATTTGACCACAGCAGAGTGAAGGGGTGGGTGACATGTAGAAGGGATTGATAAGAGACAAAAGGCAGGACTGGCAAGAAGCAAAAGAATAGGACAATGCCTATTAGCAAGCCCAAAAAAAATTCACTGAGCGAGTGTCCCTCCTGAGAGCACTCCAGTGGAGGACCTTTTCATATCTAAATGGGCCGCTGACAATCAGCACGGATTAACACTTGGAAGCTACAAGGATTACTGTGCAGTGCAAAGTTGTTCCAATGTCATTCAAATTAGTTCAGCTACATTTAGCCTTACATTACGGCTTTAATTGACAAAAGACATGAAAACCAGGACCTCTTTTAAGAGGTCAATAAAGTTGAATGAATGAAACTTTATGTGGATCTAGTTATATCACTGCCTGATTTTTCCCATATGTACTTATCAGGATAACTGATGAATCATTTTATTGTTTCTAATTGCATCAGAAAGCTTCATTCATCAAGAGTAAGACTAGAGTGAAGTTCTTCCAAACATTTCAATTGCTTTACAAATTCTGCTCATTCTTTACATATTTAGTTTTTTTGAATTTAAATTCACAAATGTTAATCAACTCTGTTTAGAATATTTTTTCCATGACCAGATTCACAGCATAATCGTGCATAAACGTTGGTCAACAAGATTTGGCCATGACAATATTTTGTTTCTTAGCTTCTATGAGTGCAATACAGGAGCAGGTCCTTTGCAATAAAACACTCAACATACCTAGTGAATTATTTCCCTTTTCTGAAGTATGTGGAAGCTTTGACACTTGCTTGAAGTGTAGCTATTTGACAACAATAACTTATTGTTCCTTTATCTTCAGATGGATATGTGTTATGTGATAGCTTTATGGTCATAATACTTTATCTTTGCATGAAATTGCATGTCTACTGTATAGCTTTAACCATCTGTTGAATGTTATTTTCTCTTTTCATCTTTAAAATTGTAGCTACTGTTTTGAACGGTGTATTAAAGATTTATTCATGTAGTACTATTTCAAAATTCTAATTAAAAGTAGTTTTGAGCATTGATGTTGAATTTTTCAATAGTAAAATAGCATGTATCTATGAATCTTATACCTCTTATTCTTATGTTTCCCGCTAAAACAGACTTTATACTAAACAATAAAGCATAGAAGTTGATCTGTGTCACTATCACCATAACAGTGCACCTTCACAATATAATTCCACTGACAGATAATGAGCAATACCCAGTTGGACGGTGTAGTCCCTCATTCGTCCAGGAGTGTTCTATCGTAGAAAAGGTTTCAGTCGTAGTCATCTGGACACTGTTTTGTCTGTGTCCAGATGACTATGACTGAAACCTTTTCTACGATAAATACCCAGTTGGTTATCCTTGCGTGGAAACGAACGCTGACAGAGAAAAAGTAAAATGAGTTTGGTGTTATCCTTCAAGTCAGTTCACTTGTTTTTTCCGCTCTCAGAGCATCAGCAAAGCCATGCTCCTCTGGGCCTCCATCACTGTCTGAAAAGAGTCTTTCTCAGGACTGTGGCAGCTCCAGATTTTAAGAGCCCTCCACTGAAGGGTCAGTGGCTCATCTACTTTGACTGACAGCAGAGCATTGAGTCAAACAAATCCTCTGGGAACGCCATATAAATAACTGACATTTCACTGTCACAACCAAATAAAATATACCAACATTGAAACGATTAAGACACAAACACAGTCAAGTTTCTCCAGATGAGAAAAATTTCAAGAGGCTGTAATCGTTTAAATGGCTGTCCATGTGGCCCCTGAAGAAATTCAATGAAATAAATTTGTTCAGAGAATATTCTTTTCTCATGTGAACAACACACAACAAAAAGCCTTAAGACAAACAAAGAAGGACGCATAAAACATGACCATTTCCATATAACTATTTTGTTTCCCCAACCAAGACAAAAGGAATGCAACCAAATGCTTCTGCTGTGATTGTTTGTCGACAGCTGAAGCCATCCGTCACCCAGCAGGGAAGCGGAGGGGAAAGTGAAGCGTTCCCAAGCAAAAGTCAGTGGGGGAGCAGGAGAAAAAGCACAGAGGCGCATAGATAGTACCTGGCCATTTGGTGATTAAGAACTGGGTGGAGTGAAAATGCATCAGACTTCCCCCACCCTGCTGGAAATTTATGGCTCACCTTAGAAGACAAACATTCTCCTCAGAAACCTTATCCTTGAGGATAAGGGAGGGCTCAAAGTAGCATCTTCTTTCCTTTTTTCAGAAAGCAGGCTAATTTATAGTTTCCCTGGCAGTTAACTCCTCTCAGTGACAACAAATACCTTTTCATTACAAAGGAGGAGAGAAGCAGGGACTGCTAGGTAGTGGGGCTGCCCTTGGGCTACAGATGGGAGTCATTTACTCCTCCCTGTCCCACTGTTGGCTTAAACACAGCCGCACCAAGTTTATTTTAGGGCTTACAGCCCAAGAGAGACCCTCTTGCTTAATTACTCTAATTATAATGCTGAGCTTTATCATATTCTTAAGCTGCTTGCCACTTCCGACTGCAGAGTGTAAACATCCAAACCCATACCCACAAGTCCAGGCAGCTATTACACTGCTGGACTGTATCCAAGAGACACATTTCTAAGGATTCAATTTCAGTGCCTCTTTCCCCTTTTCAGAACTTGTGCAACAGCCAGACCGGGATAAATTCTTTGTAAGAAATCTTAAAGTTGTACTGTCCAGTTTAAGAACAAAATAAAATCATTAGACCAAAAGTTTAGATTTGATGGGAAACCATTTCTAACAAGCTCAGAGTATGAATTAGTTTAGTTAGCCAGGAAAATCAGAAAAAGGGCATTACTAATAGTCAGAAACATAGTTGTGCTACATCTGACGCAGTAAAGTGCACTCAAACAACATCAGACTCAGTCAAATTGGGGTGGTGGAGGAAACACTGACGCTACAAAGCACATACTTCACCAAAGCCTGGAGAATGTTAGGGTTACATTCCCATACAAAGAACAAAGCTTTGATTATCAAGACAAGAGTGAAGATAAGTTAGACTGAATAAGTTTATAGGTTCAAAGTGTTACATGATGTTACTAGGAAAAAAGCAGTGTATAAATGAAGTCTGAGTAGCTCCAAGTTATCAAGCCATCTTACCTTCATCAGTATTGGCAGGCCGGCACTGGGTCCTTAAAACTTGGGCGAATAAAGCCAGAAACAGAAGTATACTTGGCCTCATCAGCATCCTGCTGAGGGGGCTACAACTGTTGGCTTTTCTGCGACTGGAACTCCATTCAGACCTTTGGGGCATCAGCAGCGGGTCATTCACAGTGCTAAACTAAAAACAAGCAAAAGAAATAATACAAAACTAATGAATGCATGACCACGTGAGCAAGACTTATGCTTTCAAAAGGTATGTTATGAGTAAGAAAAACAATAGGTCAAAATCAATTCAGGGTACAAGTTTGTAAGAAACATTTGCTTGGACTATGCTAGAGGAAAATAAACTCTGACATGAAAAAATGAAACTGGGCCAATTAAAATCTTCAAACAGCTGTTCTGTGGCTCTTCAAAAGGGAAACAAACCAGAAGAATAAACTCTCTGTAATACTGCTCATTTTTACAAATGGTGTTACAAATGGTTTGTTGACAAGGAAATTCCCCACTCGTCAGAAAAGAATAAGAGAAGATTCTGTATGTCTACAAGGTTCAAGGTAGGTACTTCAACATTCAGGCCTACTTGTACAAAAACACTGATAAGAAACTGCAGAGCACCAGGCACGCTCGGATGGCTCAAGCAAACAAACAGTGGATACATCTTGCTCACTTCTTAGAAATTAAATGTTTTGGTTTCAAAACTTCAAAGGCTGAACTCACAAGTGTCAGAACACAATGACAATGCGAGTTTTTGTTTTTGCTGCTATGCCACTGTTTGGGTTGAAGGATGTACAGTACCCTCCAGAAATGGGGAACAGTGCAGTGGGTGACCCTCGCATGAACATCTGCTCACATCATCACCTCTGCAGCATCTGGACACAGAGATTAACACTTGCCCCTAACCCCCATAGCCCCCCTTGAGGAATTTGTTTAAGGCCAAAAAAACTACAGCCTGTTACGTGACACCCTTGTCGAGAGAGACCGCCGAGCCATCATTTCCACGCTGAGAGATCTATCACCTAACAGTTGGTTTTGGTCCCCAAGCCCAAATTGACCCAACCATTTGCTCCTGAGTTGTCAAGAAGAGTCAAACAAATGCGGGTTTATAGAGTTTACTCTAATCAAGTTAATGAAGACTCAATGGAGTCAGAATTGAATCCAAAATATCAAAAGTCCATTCTGTAAAACAACAACAACAACAACAGCGTCACATCTGGGTCAAAGAGACCTCAACGTTTTCACACAAAGTCATGTTCAGATGCAGCTGTGGTTTCCTTTAAGAGGTAATCGCTTGTGTGTGTTCTTCACTGAAACAGTCATTGTGTTCTCCTCAAAACCAATTCAATTTCACTTTCCAAGAATGGTCTAGTGTTCCAGCAGCTGAGCTGGGTCAGGGGGCTCCGAGGGGGATAAAGAAGCTTGGTCATCGCGGCTCTGTAAGCGGTGAGTCAGTGTTTGGGAAGGCTCCAAGAAAGTGCTTCTGCTGCCAGACAGAAGGAACCGCAGAGAGCAGCCGACCACGTTCTCTTGGCCCTTGTCACTACGACAACCGTCACTAATTGATAGAGGAGGAAGTAGCTTCTTCAAAAAGTATGACACAAAGCTTCGTCATTCTCCGCTCCCATGGGAGCAAGACTTAAACATACAGTGTGTCTTACTATCCACACACAGGGCACACTCATCTTGAACTTGTGAGTAGTTCTTAACAGAGGCTGACCGATACATTGGCAGGCTGATACTGTTGGCTGATATTGGCTTACCATAAATATTATCAAAAGAAATTGCAGTACATAAAAATGATAGGCTGCATTTTTGTTTCTATTTGACCCCTATATATGGATATAAGATTTAATATTTATATCCACTTTGTACTTAATTTATCTTACCTGTATTATAGTGTTTTATATTTTGATTTGCTTAGTAATCCTATTCCTTCTATTCTCAAGTGTGCATTGACATGTTAGTGAGCAGCTGTAACAAAAGACTTTCCCCTCGGGGATCAATAAAATATTTGGGATTCTGATTCTATTTTGTCTGATTCATTTCTATTCAGTGTACTTTTACTTATAGTTACCATTAGAGCGAGACTGATAAATCGACCAGGCCATTTGCTTATTGCAGATATACTGATTTGGTATATATGTCGGCCGATACATATCTAAAAACATTGCCATCCAGTAATGCCAAACTAAGATTTAGGTAATTTAGAAACAGTGTAACCATTATATAGTTTGGTTTTTTCAACTGCAAAATGTCCCATTCAGCATGTCTCTTTTCACAATTCTATTTAAAAAAAATAAAAAAAATCAGGGATCTGAATCAAGATTGTTGTTATTGTTGATTTTTGAAACTCACAAATATCACTATCAATATTCACCATCCGTAGGGCTGTAGTTATTATGTACAGTAATTTCATTTCCATTGATGTTTACTAATCCAAATTTACTATTACTTTGTATCTACTGTCATTTTTATAGTTTATTTTTCAATATTAAATATACTTCCTAGGGAAATAAATGTTGCACAAATTTTGCACACCTGCATACAGCAGGTGATACTGTTATCAGAAATATCATTACTCAAAAATTCTGTATTACTTGGACACTAAAGTAAAGACAGCACTTAAACTTGGACTTGAGGTAATTTACAAGTTACTGATATTCATAAATCAAGACATCTCTCTCATGTGTATTGCTTACACATACACTGTTTAAACTCGAGCAATACTGGCACAAATGAAGTCCCAGTTGGACTCTACATTGGACAAAACACGTTCAAACCAAGTCCTCCCCCCTTTAAACCAGCCAAATCATTAAGGGCACATTCTGATTTACAGCAATGACACAAGGGACAAAATTAAGACAAATTACACAAAAACACATCTCACACCTGTGAGCTCTCCAAAACTACAGTCCTCTATTGTGGCCTCTAAGCAACTAAAGCTTATCTACTGGTTCTGGTGGATGAAATGGTCTATATTCGCTTCAGACTTAACTTGTGTAGGGACTAACCAACTGTCCGACAAGTCTAACCCCCTTAGCAGCAGTAGACTGAAACTGAAATACCAAGACCAACACCTATCCATAGATTTGGTGTTACAATGCTTCTTTTAGTGCACAACCCTGTTGTTGTTTTTTTTCTCATTTTCAAAACCTTTACATTTTGAGATCTTTCATTATTGCTAATACTTGTTGGTAAAATTGTTGGTGAGGCATGAGTTTTGTTGCTCACATTTTTCAGGAAGCAATTTTGAAGAAAAAAAAGAAGAAAGAAACAAAATGGAATTTAAAAAAGTCCAAGAAAAACCCAGAATGATCCTTAACTAATAAACAGTGACTGTGATTAAAAAAAGAAAAGAATATATTTTGAAAGGATAAAGACATTTTGCTGCCATACAAAATCACATGTTTGGTAAAATCCCACTTGGTTTTGTAAGCTCTTAAGAGATGGTAACCGTTCACTGGAAATCTGGCAAATAAAAAGGGGTTAAACTAAACAGATTAGAACACACAAGACACATTTAGCTTCTCTCATTATACAAAGACAAAGGTTACAGGCCTAACCCATAACTTGGCCTGCACCATAATTACTGTTCACTGCCATTCATGCATAAAATTCCTTCGCTCCCAAATTCTGTAGCCCCCTTCCCAGTTAACTCAGTGCACTCCCAGCCACCAACAGGCCAGTCTGCACACGGCTGCAGTTCAGCGGACATAAGAGCATCAGACCATTTCCCTAAGGCTACTGTTTTCACAAAAATAGACACTTCTGTTTTTTTCTTTGCAGCTCACAATCTGAATCGGTGGTTCGCCACCAGTGTGCCATGGAGGGAGATCAGGTGTCATGAGTTTACACTCAAATGTAAAGACAATTAGTGTCAAGCCATCTGACACTACAAATCCAAAGTGCTGTTTTCAGTCCTTTTCAGTATGAATGTGTATCTTTTCCCAAGGGAGGTTACACTAAGAAACAAAACTCTATCCCTGGATGTTACTAACATGCACAGTGAATTCAAAACAGCCTAAAACATCCCAAAACACAAATTGCACACAAATCAAATTAAATCCTAAACCTCTGAACTGAAGGATGAGTAACTACAATCTCCTTACTAAAATTTAGACTCACACAAAAGCTTGCAAGGTGACTTTGAATTCCACACCACATTTCTTGGTGGATCTAGTTATAGTAAAATACAATCATACAGCTCAATTAACAATAATTCTGTGCCAGGGGAGCAGCCTAGTAAATTAAAGGGCAGGACTATTCTTCACTTCCCATTATATGGTGCAACAGAAAAGTTTTTTTCCTCCTGGTGAACTCCCTGAGGACATGCTGCTTTTCTAAACCATCCATCTTCTCCCTCTCCCTTTATATCATAACATTTAGAGCTTTACATAACATCAGACTGGCCCCTCCAGACCCAGACTTCATGACAGACGTAGTAATGATGGCCGTCTTCTGAGAATTTAAGGATGTAACTTTACTGCATTTCTGAATAAGTCATCTGTAACATGATTTGAAAGAAGAAAAAAAGAAATGTTGTGAACTGAACTTTACTGGTTATGTCTGATAGTTTTGTCTGAGCATGTGACATAAATGCTACAGGGTTAAAGACATAACTAAGGATGGATAAGGTGACCTGGAGCAGGATCACTTTTGCAGAAATACAACACAATTGATTGCACTACTACAAACATATCTCACAAGCCAATAAAGAAGTTCAGAAAGGTGCTATGGATCCATGAAGCCAATCTCCACTGTTTAAAAAAGGAACAACGCCATCATGTGCAGTTTAAAACATTTGCTTTCTAGGCTTTACCCTTGACTTGGCCATTATTTCTGCAAGTAAACGATCTAATCTGATTAAAGGCGCCTGCTGAGACTTAAGACAGAAAACCAAAGCAGTTTTTAGCAGGACTGCAGGCAACATTTGGGCCTTGTGCTTTAACGATACTGTTTGTAGGCTACCCTTTCATTTTCAAGCATGGAGGAGAAGGAGGTGTTACTACGCAAACATACTCTAAGGTCCCTCAAGACAGCAAAATACGTACGTGAACAGACAGTTTATGCACTAATTTAAGCACAAAAATATTTCTTTATTAAGAAAAACAGGTGGTTTAAATGCAATGAAATTAAATAACTGCTTGTCAATTTTGGCCACAATTCTTTAATTAGCTCATTTCAGGACAAGAGGTTCATCAATAAAATCAAATGCTTACAATGGGGAACAATAGCTAGGTTAACCCCATTAGCACGTAAACATTCAGCAAAGAGTGAAGGAATAAGAAGACACACTCACCTTACTGGCGGGGGGCTGTGAAACAGCCAGTGTTGGTCAGATAAGGAAGACTCCTGAGATGAGATTGGATGCAAAAAAAAAAACTTCCCGAAAAACTGTATATCCAGACTTAAATGTGTGGCCCGTTAACGAAGCTCACTTACTCCAAACTATCAGCGTTTGGCTAACAAGTTTGCGCATATTTTTGCCAAACCTGTGCGACAGAAGAAAAGAATGTGCGTCCCCCACTCCTTAAAACCCCAAATAATCAACGGAGCGGAAAAAACTCCATGTATTATAGCGTTAAGTTTGCTTTTTTTAAATCAGAGCGTTGGGTTCTGACTTCCTCTGCGACAGGCTTCTTTTATCTTACCTAGCTAACCTAAACAGATCCGAACAAACTAGGCGAGTGCAGCCTATGCGGTAGTTTTGGTAGTCCCTTTATCCCAAAACGTCTCAACTCGCGATGAACTCAAGTCCCCTCACCTCCGAAAACTGTATCCTAAAGTTGTTCAACTCACTCTAACAAAATATCCGAAAACGAAATGTCGTTCAGTGTTATATTCTAACAAAAGTGGTACATAAATGAATCCTAGAAAGTAGGACCGATCCTGGCGGAGCAATGCTGTTAAACAACGAGAGTCCGGGCTGCTCCAAACCTCCCCCCTTAAATCTGAGAATGTGCACATCGTCCGGACCACTGTCAAGACAGAGGCACTAACATGGACAACTTCCGGTCTGTAATTATGAAATAAAAGCCAACATGAACAACACCCGGCAAACTATGGTTGCTTTACAGCAGCTGGCTGGATAACTTTACTGGACTGAAGTGAATAGAGTTGGCTAAATATTACCGAGGCAGGCCCAGGTGATCTTCAGCTCCCATTCTATACCACTTAGTTGTGCAGCCTCTAAAGGTAAAAACGTTTTAAACATTAGACATTTAGGGGAAATGGCTGGGGAATGGTAATGCAGGGAGGATGCTTTTAATGAGGAAATGGAGAAGAAACATATTCTCTATTTTGTTACACAAAAATTGGTTTATGTTTTACTTACTTCTTACTTTTACTTGAGTTTAAGTTGGACTTCATTCGTTGTTTTTCAAAGTTGTTCTATAGTGTGTTTCCATTAAAGTTATTTAATGAAAACCTCAACTCTGAATTAATCTGAAAATACTGTGTAGCATATTGCAGTGTGAATAGTTTTTAATGCATTCAATGCATTGTCTATTTCAGTATGATTGTTGTTTTGCTCCATACAAATGCAGAATATTTTCCCTCTGTGACGAAAGTGCAGCTTTTATTTTGAATATCAGACAGCCGGAGGTCCGACATTATTCAGCCTGTTACTTTCCAACTTGACGCAGGTCTGCCCTATACGGTGACTAAATAATTACAGTACTCCTGCGTTACATTTCAGCTACCATAGTGTATACAAATTACAAACTCAGTCCGGATCACAACAAAACCACTATAAGAAATATACATGATAATACATAAGAAATATCAAATAAATGTAAAACTATTGAGTGCCACATGATCCCTATAAGGTCATGAAATTCGACAGACACACCATAAACACTATATTTGAATGCCACTTTTACTTTGGAAGGACTCTCTAGAATCACTGAGAGAAGTCCCATGTAGACATAAAAGAACAATAATAAAAATGTTGCATTTTACAAAGAAGTTGCGCTGTTAGTGAAAACTTTAACAACTTCACTTTCCAAATTAAAAGTATATTGTACTCTAAAAAGGTTCATTAAAACCAAGAGATGGTAGATGTGAGAAGACAAAGGTTTATCAGAGGTGTAAAGAGTTTTATACCGTCTCTAGTAAAGAGATGCTCACTGACAGAATGTGTGGGCATTAATATGAGTGTGTCTCTGAGGAGGGAGAATTGTTTTCTTTGCAGGATTTCAGATAACCAACATGAATGCAAATTCACTGACAGAAAGTAAGCACTTTCATCAACTTCCCGTTCAAGGGAACTATAAAATAGCCTTTATTGTTCTGGCGTAAAGATCATATGCTTTGGCAGCATTTCAGAGAGCATCAGAATTTCAAATGTATCTGCCAAGTCAGCACAAACAACAAGTTTGCTCTGCCTGATCAAACACATAGTTCATATCTGAAGAGCTCATATGGTCTTTGATTTCATGTCACAAGTGACAAATGACTGACGACTGAAGCTGCAGAGACACATGAAGCCCAGCTTGGTAGTTAGATTAAAGAATGGGATGACAAAGAAACAGATTTGTGTTTCAACATGTGTTAGCCTTTCATCTTCTATGCTTCCAATGTTAACCTTGTGATGTTAAGAACGTTCACAAAATGAGGTGACTTTATTATTTTAGTTTATTGGAGATCCAAATTCTGTGTTTTGAAGATCAGTACTAAAGTCACATACAAACAGAACAACTGAGCCTCACACAAAGCGCTGCACTAATCTACTACCTGTCCTCTGTTGAGAAAGCAAACATTATCTTATTGCTGTTGTATTGGTTGTAACACAAGCCCCAAACTGAGCTCCTATCAGCAAACACAGGAGGATCTTGGCATGATGTTACAGGATGTATGACTTCTTTGACTCATCCAGATTAAATTAAGCGTTGATAGGCCTACTGTAATCGATCTACCTGAAATTCAAATTTTAGATCATGAATTTAAAGTGCAAGTACTGTACTGTAGAAATAAAAACTTAACAAAAGCAATCCTGAGTCTCAAAATGCATCAAGACAGAAACATTGCCTTTGAGTCCAGTACACAGTAGAGTTTAGGGGCTAGATAGATGTAGATACTTGAAATACTAAATGCTGTGATATTGTGAATTTACCTAAAATGTACTCTTTTTTTATTCAGTCCTTTTTTTTTGTTAACAGAAGCTTTGTCATACTCAAGCACTCAATAAAAGGAGCGTAATTAAATGCACATTACATGTAGGTGCACATTTTTAATATTACATACTTGTGCTTGTAAGTTTGTTAAAACCTCTGTTCAGTTTCATTAACTTTTCTTAAAGCAGAAATCCACCCATTTTAGAAAGAAGTGAGGTTACCAGAACTCTGTAGCTCCCTCCTCATTTATGCTTAAGGCTAGCGGCTCGAGGCTACATTAACCGCTACTAGCATAACACACCCGAATCTCAAACCGAACTGTTGGTGGTCGAGTTGCATTTTGGGTAATGTAGGTGCCAGGTTGCAAGCAGAAATCATGGAATAAAAAAGACAATATCTCTGGTTCTGTTGTAGTGACTTTGAGACTTTAAAAAAACTGTCCATTGCCAGTCTGAACATGTTACAGGAGTGCAATGCTAAATTGGTGAGGTACTCATTTAAAGGAAAATAGTTCAGCATTTTGGGAAATAACGCTTATTCGTTTTCTTGCCGAGAGTTAGATGTGAAGAGTGCTATAACACTCTCATGTTTGTCCGCTAACTATGAAACTACCGCCAACAGCCAGTTAGCTTAGCTTAGCACAAAGACTGGAAACAGGGGTTGTTGTGTGGTTTTACTGGAGGTTATCTGCTGGAATATTTTTGGCCGGGTGCAGTGACTTCCTCGAGTCTGGTCATCACTGTGAGGTTGCCAAGCAACTAGGGGAGACTCCAGGAAGTGACTGCGCTCATAACACATAACACCAAACGTGTTGTTTTTACACTTCAGTTTTTGTATGGATTAAAAAACAAGATATAAAGTGTTAGTTAAACTAACTCTTGGCAAGAAAGTGACTACGCATATTTCCCAAAATGTAGACTATTCCTTTAAGTTATAGTGACTGACTGTGATGCCAAAGGGCATACTGTCTTTATGTTACAACTTTTAACATTTCTAAACTGCCTTTTTTTGTCAAATGCACTTTGAGCTCAAATTAACTTGCAACTTCAAAGAGAGCTGCTAACCGTGCAGCAGATGGAGTGTGACTCTGACAACCGCATACATACCAGAGAAAAAGCAAGCATGTTTATTAGGGTAACTAATAGTGAGAGTTTAATTTGCATGTGCTGCCGTCAGCCACATCTTAGAATTTCAGAGCATCAACACACGACTGAGAAGATCTTTGATGCAACAACAGTTTAAACCAAACATTTTATAGACATTTATTTTTCTTTTTGTGTCACTGATAAAAAGTTCCCTTGAGATGTGCATCAAGCTGTTAATGATAAAAACAAGTTCTACACAGGACACGAAAGCCTTGGCAGAACATGTTTATTAATTTGGTTGCTTATTGTTTTGCTCTGATGATAGGAGGTGAGTGATATATCTGAAACTCCCCCCATTCTGAACAGTGACAGCTAAGGGTGGTAAAATGTGTGCAAAACAGATGAGACTAAATGAGACAAAGCAATTGCAGACCAATAAAAGATGGTCTTCGGTTGTTTGTAGCAGCACAGGGGAGACATACTGTCTATATTTCTATGCTGGTTCATTGGCACACATACGAGAATGAAAGCAGAACTTGTTTTATGTGGGGCTAATTTGAAAAAGCTCCAGTCATTAATCATTAACCTGTCCCTGTGATGTGTACATGCCATGGTAGCTCAAGAAATATATAGGTGAGCTTACCGACAGGGCTTAACAGAAAGGCTATAAAGTGAAGGCATAAAGTTTATGATTTCTATTAATAATTACACAGTGCAGTTTCTTTTCACCTGAAAGGAAATTCTAAAAATGTTGTCAGGTTGTGTACAAAGGATGAAATAATTTAAATTACTCATTTACATTATCTGAGATAGGACCACCAGTACTGCGTAGGCTTTAAAGTCAGTTGAACCTTCGCTTAGACATGGCCGACAACAGCTCAGTCTAAACACAGTCTGTTTTAAGATGAGGTGGGGCATTTCTGATCGCTCCCTTTCAGCATAAGGAAATGTGCCGGACACTGTTAAAGCCAGGAATACCTTATGCAAAAGCAAACTGAAGGCAGGCTAAGCCACACATCAGCATGAGAACAAACAGAAAGTCATGCAATCCTTAGAGTGAACAATATCTCCCCCAGGGATGCTTTGCATGATGATTTCCCTAGCAGCTTCTTCATCGCCCCAAAGTGGTGTTTTATTGTCCTCGCTTTTTGTGTTTGCATTCCATTGTTACTGGGCAAGTACAAATATCCTCCTTTATGCACAAAAACATCGGACAGGCCTTCCACTACGTTGCCTGAGCCCAGCCCTCATCCATCCATCAGCAGTGCCCCTGTTCTATGCAGGCCCCCCCACGCACAGCTCACCACCCCCAGCCTGCTCTTTGACATAACGCTTTCCGGGCCTTTATGCTGGCTGTTGTCTTGAGGCAGATTGAAGACCCTTTGTGTGCATCAGCCCCTGTCCTGAGTGGCCGGGAGGAACCTGCTGGGCTGCGAGTGGAGAGACAGGAATGCGCATATGAATGGGCTAGTGTGTGCCGGCACCTGCTGACAGAGGGACGGCGTGCCTCTATGAGTCTTAGTTCATCAGCGTAACCATCTTGTTCAATTACACGTGCAGCACGGTGTTGCGTTCCCCAGTCATTCACACTGAATGGGAGTATTGTCACTGCAGTTGTGAATATTTTGCTGTTTGTTATTGTAGAGGAAATCCTAACAAATGTGGTGTCAGCTGCATTGTTGTAGTTGTGAATAATCATCACCAAATGCAGCTATTTAGTTCTGCCCTTCTATTGTGCTCCAACTGCAGTATATTTCCCATGATGTCTGAAGGCTATAAAGAATCTGATTTATCTGATCTGATTTATACAAAATGAGGGCTTGCAGGATCTTATCTTTACATAAAGTCTGCCTTTTATGGTCCATTTCTGACAATGAATGAATAAAAGCGGACCTAATATATCAAAGATGTCAGTTTTGGATATAACTCTTATTCAGTTCCCCAAAGTCTTTGTCTGGACCACGTATTATTATTAGAAAACATCTTTTAAAGTATTTTCCTTGATCCTTTCCTTTTACATCACCAGTGGTGGAGGAACTACTCAGATTTTTTACTTCAGTGAAAGTAGCAATACCTCTCTGTAAAAATACTCCATTACAAGTTAAGCATTTAAAGTGTTGCTAAAGTAAAAGTAAAATATTATCAGCAAAATTCACTTTAAGTATAAAAAAAATTAATGCACCTATAATGCAAAATATGTGACTTGTTTTGTATGTTTTTATTAGCACTTTTACACTAATGAAAACATAGTGAAGTTGAATGACATTGAAACGTGTTAGATAGCCAGTACTGGTGTGGCTGATGGACCATTAAACCACATCAGCATATTTAAATACAAAATACTGCTATAATTTTTATTAATCCTGCAATAACAGATTATTTTGGCCTCTTTGGGGGCAGCAAACAGTTACCTATTTACACATGAAGCAGATACGACATTAGTATTCAGCATTGGTCATGTTTCTGCCCACCTGGTGAATATAAGTCCATTGTTCACTCTCTTTTTAGCTGTTTTTGGTCTCCATTCCTGAGGGAAATATCTGGCTCAGCTGCTAAATGCTCCACTATGATCACCAGCTAGTCTCTCTGTGGATTCAGCACTATAAGCGACTTTTAGGATGAGTTTGGGTAACTGTTCTGCTTTATGTTATCTCAGAGTCTTAACTGCTCCATCCTTGTGTAAAACTAACCTTACTGAAAATGTTATCAGAGCATTGCACTAGGAAATATATTGTGTAAAACGTGTGTATATACTGTATCAACAGAAGTCTCTTGAAGAAACTTGATCAATTGTCAAGCCTTCGCTATAAACTACACAGGGAAAACAGAACACATAAAAAATAGGCATGCAGGTTAAAACTCCATAGGGTGGATGACAAGTAAACCTGTACACATGAAAAACATGCTGGAAAAGCTCAATTGCACTGAACAAGATGCATAAATAGTCGATTTGCAGAGTTCCACTGCAGATGTGGCAGATGATACATAATAATCTGATTTCTAACAACATGATGGGACCTAGATATATGATCCCAAAAGCTTCATTAATTGTCCTCAGACTCATATGGTACAGCTTATGGGCTGTTTGTCTGGCCCTGCTTTTGAGAAGATTACATCTCCATAATCAATAAAAAGAAACTTAACCATCCACCACAGAGTCTGAAAAAAAACATCTGGGAAAATAAACGTTCCCCCTCAAATATACCCACAATAACACAAAAATCACAGCATGTTCACTGAGCACAATTTCCTGGGGAAACTTTTACATGATTATGGTTGCCGGTAGGGACGTTTCAACATTGTCCAGATGTGTTGGTTGCATTTTGGTCCAAGTGTGGCTGCAGGAACCCAATTTCCACTGACATGGTTTCCATATCCAATTTTTAAATGACTGGGAGATCTATAATGTGGTTGAAAACACTGTCTTTCAGATCAAAATATAAAGCTAATAAGTATGTTGATTACATCTACAAAAAACATGTATCACATGGTCCGATTTGTGTTTGGCTGGATCACCTGATAAGGCTGACATTTCCCACAGTCACAGCGCTGATTGCCTGGAAGAGCTGAGCTGTGGCCTCTGGACTCATGACTCGCATCACCCGCTGACCTGGAAAGTGGGAGCGTAAGATCTGCAACATCACTTCAACCAGCAGACAACATGCTGCTTTGAAGTGGGAGTGGACCTAAATTGGATTATGTAGCATCTCTGAGGAGCAGCTCCCGTAGATTTGATTACACACGCCTCCCTCACCCAACACCCACACTCCTACTTCCCCCATGCAGATGAGACAACGTGGGGCAGTCCTCCATGTCAGAGTCTGGCACTCCACTTCTTAATGTGTGCCCATCTGCCAGCCATTTAGTTGATTACTTGGCCAGAGAATGGCATTAATTTTGTACAGGTGGACACAGGAAAGATGACCCTTTTATCTGTGAAATCAAGCATCCAGATATCACCAAAATGAAGGAAATTGCTATCGGGCACAGTGGAATACAATGGTGATTTTTTTTCTAGCCACAAAAAACACTTATTTTTGCAGCTTAAACATAATTCTAAAACTGGAGAAATAAACACAGTTTTAAAATAAAGTCCCAAGTACTGACTTCAAATCATCCATGCAAGCATGGCACACAGACCACCTTCTATTTCTGAGGAAAATAACATCCAGTCCTGGTTTAACTTGGGCTCATTATGGTGGAAGTGGGTTCCAGGGCCAGGGAGTTTCATTGCTTTCCAAATAAATCTTACTAAACAGAGCTGTAATCCAAATTCCTCATCTTGTGGAGTCCTCTCCAAGTCCTCAGAGTACGAGAAAGCTCTCAAAAGCTAGGCCTAAAAAAAAAAAAAAAAAAAAAAATCACACCGTAGCCTAGACATCACTTGTTGTGGACATTTGTACTGACGAAAGAATTTTTTTTTTAAGCATGGAAAAGGTCTTTCTTTTCTGACAAAGCTGCTAATTTTCACCCAACACAGGCCAGTTTCTGATCGTTTCCACATAAAAGGGCAAAGCAGCTCTTAAATTCAAACCAGCTCATGAAAAATTATCCAAAAAGAATGAGGCCCTTTAATATTCCTCTGGTTTTACCCAGTGACACAGAGGGTTTTCATTACCTCGCTCACTGCTAGCAAATCTAAGACATCAACTTTGATTATGTTACATAGAACCTGGCAAGGGAACAATCAGAAGGTGCTGTGGGCGGGTGTGATAGTCTGTGTGCTAGTCAAAATGCTGTTCTGATTCAAATAGCATAATGTGCTTTGTTTTTCCTGCCATTTAGAAAACAAACTAAACATATCTTCTAACCAATCTCCGAGGGGGGCAGCGACATGTGGCACTCAAAACTGGTGATCCTAGTTATAGCTCCTCAGCTGTGTGGAAGGAGGAACTTGTCACTGAGCACAAACAGCTCTCTTGGCTTAGTTCTTCAAGCTAAAATGCCCCCATCCCACACCATCTACACTACACCCCCCCCCACCCCGACACCCCATCTCCTTGTGCTGTGTGGCGTCAGCTGCAATGAGCTCCAGATGTGGCCTGGCACCCCTCCAGTCACGGCACTGGATGTGGTTTGAAGGTAGTTTGGAAACACCACCCACCAGCGGACCCAATGAAAGTTCCTCAGACTGCAGCGAGAGGTTTCTGTCGCGTGTTTGTGCGGACTGCAGGAGCGCAGAAGTAGTGCAGTTCTGCTCTGCACATCTGGGGAAGGCTGAGAGGAAAAGGTATCTGACTCTTGTATGTGCATGTGTTACTTATTGAACATGCTTTGAATAAGTAAGTACATGAGACAATAGTTGAAAGTATTTCCATCTGTTTCAGTAGATATGGAAATATCAACATCCTTTATTCACCCTCCAGGCTTCCATCTTTTGGTCCCTTTGCATATTAATACTGGTTAAAAAAGCACTCAGTAATGTGTCCTGCCTTTGATAACTTAAGAAAGAATGAGTCATTTCAGTGAAAGTGGCAAGACAAAAGCTAATAACTCCTAATCCTTTCAAAAAAAGTTTGAAAGTAAAAACAAAAAAAAAATTCTATAAACAATGTTTGTGAGGACGCTATTATTTAATTTTGCTTAATCTTACATTACAGATCACAGTGATACACAAAGAAATATCAGTAACTGCGGTTATAACAAATTAGCAGCCAGAGTGTCCAGGTTGGTGGACAGTTGTGTGGTTTGAGGTCATTACTTAACCAAAAATACAAAGACTATCAACCATCAACATCTGTTCTCAGTGTAGAAAAGTGTAAATGCTTTACACTAGAAGCAGTAGGTCCCAAAAATTTGCTAAAATACTTACAGAGAAATAAAACTAGTACAGTAGAAGCAGTTGAGACATGTTGCTACAGTACAACACTCCACTAGCAAAATATGTAGGTTTAGCATGAGTGTTCCTAAAGACCATGTCAAATTTTAAAACATGTCTAATGATATCAATGTGTCAAAATTACCTTTAAAAACATTTACAAATCTGTTGCAGTGTTTGATTGATTGATAACTTCATTAATACACAGTAAATAACCCAGTACATTGGCATAAACATAACTTGGCTGAACAGTGGTGTCCATCCATGATGTCTTACCATCAGCTGTAACAGTTACAATGATGCTTTTCTCTCTTCCTAACAGTTACCCCCGTTTAGTTTTCCAACGGTGTGCTTGGAGGATCGAATGAGGTCACTGTGTGTAAGCTGCCAGCTCATTCACATGCTGGACTGGAAAAAAACACATGCTGCTTTTAAAACAATAGCTCCCCCTGCTGGCACAGATTTAAAAAGCCCAGCAAGGATCACTACACATAAATTTGCCAGACAAAGCTGAACAAACAACCCAACGCGGGCAAGATGTTGGCCTCCAGTTTTAATACAGACTGCCTTGGCAAACACACACATTAACACGTGTTCAAAGTAAACAATCATTAATGCTGCAGTGGGAGTAAATGCTGGTGTTTGCACTGCACTGAACAAATGTAATATGTGACTAACAACCATGTGACTCCTACCCATCAACCCTAAGCCACTTATAAGGAGCTTCCAGGATGCTCTAGGAGCTTTCTGACTCAAAATGTTGCGCTTTGTGTAGAAATCTTATGTCATTATGGTGTCTTTCAAAAGATTCTGATGGCATTAGTGTTTATGCGTTGCTTTCTGCCCTTTCAAAGTCAGATCATTTCAAATTCCATACATTGTGGGTTTAAGTGCATTCATTTCAAAGTGAAACTTCTGCACTCATAACTGACTGTTGTACCTGTCTGTCTGTCTGTAGTTAACTTGTACGCCTGCTCTGCTCTTGTATTGAACTTCTGTATGTCAGGCTAATTCCACAGTGAGATCATTAACAATTGCAGCAACACAACATCAAGGTTTTACAGGTTTCTATAGCATAGATGCTATAGATGCATATAGTGTGTCTTGTTGTCACCGAGGTGGTTTTAAGAGCTCCTGCAGATCTCCCTGAGGTGCCAGCTGGTAGGGTAGCTGGAGCCTCTTGTTCACCTGGCTGCAGAGTGCTGGACAATGCTCAAGAAGCAGCTGACACACTTCTTCATGACCGCATTCTGCAGCCTGCTCAAGCATTTAACAGGGGAAAAAAATACAGGCAGGTGGATAAATGATCATCCAACTGTCTCTCTGGAATGGTTTTATTATGTTATTTTTGGCAATTCTGTACCTTATGTAAAGGGCATGCACCATCATCATCACAGAGCACTGGATCTGCTCTGTGGTGCAGTAGGAGTCTAACCACATCCAGATGACCGCAGTAAGCTGATCGATGGAGCGGTGTGGCACCGCCTGGTGTCTGTGGAGATGGACAAGCACCACTCTCAAGAAGAAACTTGCATACAGCATGATGGCCACTGCGACTTGCATAGTGCTGAGACAAAACACACAAAAATGACGCAGGAATTTAGATACACGAGAACAGTGGACACTACAGCACGTACAGCCAAACATCTTCCCAGTAAACTCACCAGAGATGTGTATCCAGCCGAGTCTCTCAAGTTAGGGTCTGTGCCCTTCTGGATCAAGTACTTGACCTTCTCCAAGTCCCCATCCATTGCAGCAGACCAGATACCTGCATAGAAGAATGACACACAACATAACTTAAAAAGATCAGTCAGGAAGGAAAATAACTTTCAGCCCAAGTCATTTAATGAAAGGTAAAATATGCATGTTTGAATTTGGAGGATGTCAACGCCTTTAGTGAAAGAAGATACATATATTTTCTGCATTCCGTTACTCTATTAGTACCATGGTTTAACTCCACTACATGCCTAACACACAAACCTCGTTCAAAATCCATTTCATTCAGCGTCTGGTAAACACTGGGAGAGGAGACTGGATGGGAGCAACATGAACAATGGTGCCTATCAGACGCCATTGTGTTGCTTGGCACAAACAGGATAAAATAGTCCTAAAGCTGAACACTAGTTTAAGAGTTACAGGCATGAATTAACATGATGCTGTTTAACAGTTCCGTGTTTCTTCTTCTATCTTTAGTGGTCGACAAATTTGTGGTGCATTACCTCCACCAACAGCTGGCTTCCAAATACACAAGCCCAAAAACAAAGTTAAGAGGCCAATTTTTAACCGAATGACAACAAAAAATTTAATTAATTATTAAAATTCAGATACAGGTTGAAACCTCGCGAATGGCCATTATTTTTGTTATGTACAAAACGAAAAAAACTTCAGGTTGACAAAACGTTTGCACCAGACCACCCGACGCTTAAAACAAGCGTACCTACTACGTGTACACGTTCCGACCAATTGCAGAGCTGCAGTCAGAAGGCACCCTTTAGGTGCTCACTGATTTGGTCGGTTTGTCTACTTACTTTTATTATTTGTTGATGATATGACTAATACCGTTCCCTTTAATGTCTCACATTGCCATTAGTACAAGTTATGTATGTGATATCCTGACAATAAATTGAATAATTGAGACTAATTGTAAATGCGGGAGAAGTTGAGATATTAAACTTTTAGCTATGACTTTTAGCCATACCTTCTTGGGACTGCCTTTTTTCCACGATAGCTCTTGAAGGCATCTTTTGTCTCGTGTTGTTGTCTGATGCAGCTAGCTAGCCAGCTTGAATCGGCAAGCAAGTTTTACCTGACAAACGTCACATTATTTTTGAAATTGTAACAAAGTACTTATAACCAAAGCGCCTAAAGAATGAGAAGAGTTACCTTATTTGTTAACGGGACATGTAAAAATGGCAAGGTAGGTAACGTTAATAACACAGGCTGTTCAGTGTGGGCCACAGAATGACTGGCTTTTTCCACTGAACATACGTGTTTCATTATAGCTAACTAACTCTAAAATTAGATTGTACCTACTACGTATTATCAACAATAGTCATATGAAGACAAGGTAAACGTTGGTCTTTATGACATTATTTCCACACGTAATATAAACGTAACAGTTTGCCCAACATCGTTCACACCGCTAACTGCGACTCAATAACTTCATCTTGTATTAGACAGGAGTGACCCATTTTGTTTTAAACTTAAATCCTTAACACCCCACTGATTTTTAATCTTTCTTTTTAGGTTGTAGCAGTGTACGGGGCCTTGTCCGACTTACTTTCCGTAGCAAGTAATAAGTTAGGAATTAAAGCCTCCAGTTTATACAATGGAAAGGGTGGTCTCATAGATGACATTGCCCTTATAAGGTAAGCTCACACGATGATAATAATAATGTTGCCAAGCGCTTTATGAGCATGTCAACTCATTCTGTGACTTGTCTGTGTATCTTGCGTTTCTAACAGAGATGACGACGTGTTGTATGTGTCAGAAGGAGATCCATTTATTGGTGAGTGCTGTCATGTCTGCTGCAGGAATCTCATCCACTGTCAGTGAAAGTGTGAATATTGTCTCAGAGACTCTGTCTTCTTCCCCTTTTTTTATATATTTTATATATCACAGACCCTCACCATGAAGCCAGGGTTACATCTGATCAGCATGGAGCACACACTGATTGGCTGACCCTTAATATTGGTGGTCGTCCCTTCACAACCACCAGGTATCTGTAGTCTTAATGCTGTTTTGACCAGTAATAAACACATTACAAAAGACTTGATATTGCTATACCACAGTGTATATTTATGTTAATCTTTCTCGGTTAAAGTTTCATTTTCATACATTGTCTTTTTTGCTGAATGTTTCCGTTTTGTATTCAGGAGCACCTTGGTCAGCAAAGAGCCAGAGAGTATGCTTGCTCACATGTTTCGAGAGAAAGGTAAGTTATGTCTACAGAGCGGACTAGCCAATCAGTAAGCATTTCATTTTTGTTTTATGTGAGCCATCTTTTTGAATGGGCCTTGTCAACCTCTGTGTTTGCTACAGATGTGTGGGGGAACAAGCGGGACGAGCATGGGGCTTACCTAATCGACCGCAGCCCTGAATACTTTGAGCCTATTCTCAACTACTTGAGACATGGTCAGCTCATTATCAATGAAGGCATAAATATACGAGGTAAGCTTTTTTGACAAATCCTAAATGATGAAGAAGAATTAAAGAAAAATCCCACTGCAATTTCCTGATTGAATTTGAAAATAAGCACCAATTTGTAGCATTGTGCTAAATGTCTTCCAGGTGTCCTTGAGGAAGCTCGGTTCTTTGGAATAGAGCAGCTTGCTGAACAACTGGAAGTGGCAATCAAGGTAATGTGAAGTGTGGTAGGTAAATAGTTCACATTCAGTAATGGGATCACTCCCTTGAATGCATCATGACTTACCACATGCTTTCTTTCAAAACAGAACTCACAGCCACCAGAGGATCACTCTCCCATTTCTCGCAAGGAGTTTGTTCGTTTTCTTCTGGCAACACCCACCAAATCAGAGCTCCGCTGTCAGGTACAGCTAAATGAAAATGTTTTCATCTACCCATCATTTCAGTTCACCATCAAGTTTACTATTTTGACTCTATTACTCTGTTTTTAGGGTCTTAATTTCAGTGGCGCTGATCTGTCCCGACTTGATTTGCGTTACATCAATTTCAAGATGGCTAATCTCAGCCGCTGCAATCTGACACATGCCAACCTGTGCTGTTCCAATCTGGAGCGAGCTGATCTTTCTGGAGCCAACCTGGATGTAAGTCTGAAAACTCTTTAACTTGTCAGCACTAAATGATTCATGTGCACATATAGATGCACTATGAGTGCAGAATGCATCCCACCATCTCACTGTGGGGAAGCAAACATTTCCTTCTTCTGTCTGAGTTGTGTGTGTCATTTTTGTGTTATTTTTAATTGTTGGCCTTTCTGATGGTGAACAATGGACTTGGCTTTTGGTTTTTGGCCACTTCACACCTGCTGCCCCCTCACTTGTGTGGAGGAAGGGCCATTCTGTTCTTAAACATGTTTGCCAATGGCACACACCTACTCTCACATTCACCTCATTAAAAAAACAACAAAGCAGACTGTTTTTTCTTTAATCTGGTAACTTTACACACATTTCTTGTAGGGCGAAACGCAATATGAACCTACAAGAACATTATGAATACTTTTGCGTTGTCTTTTGAAGGGTGCTAACTTACAAGGGGTGAAGATGCTCTGTTCCAATGCCGAGGGAGCTTCTCTCAAAGGATGCAATTTTGAGGATCCATCAGGATTGAAGGCCAACCTGGAAGGTAATCCATCACAATTCATCAAGGTAATTGAGGAAGTTTCACTTTTGTAGTCATGTTTTAACCAAATGTTTTTGTAATCAGGTGCTAACCTGAAAGGAGTTGACATGGAAGGAAGCCAGATGACCGGTATCAACCTGCGTGTGGCCACTCTGAAAAATGCAAAGCTGAAGAATTGTAACCTGCGGGGAGCCACTTTAGCAGGGACTGATCTCGAGGTGAGTTAGGGCTATCAGAAGGGATTATAAATAAAAACACTCATGTTGACTCAGCTGGCAATCTTACTTATGGCAACTTTCTAGGGCCAAAAATGGGAACAATGCAGATATTATTAAATTGATTTATAGATCATTAATATACTATATATTTCTGGTGCATCCCACATCTTTTGCCAAAATGACTGTTATCATTTTACACTAACCCAAGGGTGAACCTTCCTGTAAATAAATAAACAGTGAATACAGTGAGTACAATTAATCTAATCTTTTTATCTTAATTGGAATATAATATAATTTTGCAAGTAAATAAAAGTGTTCCTAACTGGAGATTTCAGTTTGATTTAGCCAGACTGTAAGATTAGTATGTTTTTGGGTGCCTTGCATTCAAAGTACATCTTTAGCTTTTTGAACCTGAAGTGTGTGTGTGTGTGTGTGTGATGATCAATTTATATATCAAATGTCATTAATTCTTTTTCCTGTAGGATAACAGCATTTCAATCATAAATGTTGAGGGTTTACGAAAGCCATTGGTATCTTACAAAAAGTAACAGGACTAAGCCATAGCACTAGAGCTGAAATAATTAGTGGTAAACAAAAAAGTAATCTGCAACAATTTGGAGAATTGATTTAAGTCATGTTTTTAAGCAAAATGCCAAAAATTTAAATTGGTTCCAGGTCTTTTATGATTGAAAAATGAATATTATTATTATGTTTAGACTATTGATCGGACAAAACAAGTAATCATTTATAACACTTTACAGTTACATTGCCACAGTTTTGTCCCTGCTGCCTTTTTGCAGAATTGTGACCTGTCTGGCTGCGATCTACAAGAAGCCAATCTGAGAGGGTCCAATGTGAAAGGAGCCATTTTTGAAGAGATGCTGACCCCTCTACACATGTCACAGAGTGTCAGATAACTCAGCACACACACCTACAAATCCGGTGTGGGCCACAGCTGGCTTCTTTGTTGTTCTTTTCCTCCAGCCTCTCCTACAGTATATTCCCTACTTTTAATCCCTCTTTACCTGCCTGCAGTACAGGTAGTTGTATGCACATCCCTGGCATTCCACCTATATTATGTTAGCTTTAAATCTTGCACTAGAATTTATTCAGGGTTGTCTATGTATGTTTGTATGGTAGGATGTTTTCAGCTGCATATATCACCAAAACAGAATAACGTTCCTAGTGTATGTAGATGTGTCTGGATGCAATCCAATGACTATACTCGTTTAATGCTTTACATAATTTATATTCACTTTATATTACTTGACATGTTAATGGGAGTCAAAATCATTTATCAATTATCTGTGTGCAGTAAAGTTCAGAGCACTGAGCTTCACTGAATGCTGCTGTAGCAGAAATAGAAGCGGACACAATAACTGTGTCGTTATATATTCCTCTTTAAGTATGTAACTTAATTTTGCTGGATTCAACATATTATAAAGGAAGCAATGCAAGCCAAAGCCATAACAATAGCACAGTCTGAAAGGCTAAAAGTGCTGTTAGTGCACCATAAAACTATGCGACAGGCTAGTTTTAAACACAGCTTGGGTATGCAATACATGGTTTATAGCTGTGAGGTTTCTCGTTTCCTACTTTTAAATATTTTGTTCTTAAAAAGCTTTCACTTGTTTTGCGTTCAGTGAATCTACCTCTTTTTTTAATCCGGTGTGCGAGTGATCCACAATTGCATGCATTTGACTGTGGCTCTGCTTATTGTAATGTATATGTGATTCATTATTCTTCAGATTCCCATTATGAGAAAATAATCCAACTTGGTGTGCTTTAAAAGAAAGACATTTTCACATTGTTCATGTTGTCAAAGTGGGTTTGCCTGGAAACATACTCCATGTATCGATGTATATCACTTAATCATGCTTTGAACTTATTTGCACAAGTGTATGTTAACTTGTAACATGTTATACCTTTTCACCAAAAACTGTTTGGTGCTTGTAATCATATGTAAATCAAATCCAGTGTTTCCAAAACTTCCACACACAAAAAAACTCATTATCAGAGTAGGCAGATGTTGTCAGCTTTTTTGTCAAGGATCTCACTTCAGTTCTCTACTGCACAGTGTCTGTTTGCATGTGTGAAGAGCTATACTCGTCTTGGACTGGTGAAGTTTCTCTAGCTGTAGCTCAAAGCTGCTCTGATGCAATACTATTCACTCAGTTCAATAGTAGGTACCTGGCCTGTGAGGATGAATGATGAAGGCATGTTGTGTATTTCACCTTGAGCGTGAAAATCAATGGAAGAGTTATGGTTATTTATTATAATACATCTCACTGAATGCAATATGGGGCAATGGTTGGTTTGTGTTTGAGACGGGGAGTGGTGTAGGTCTCCCTATCTATTATTATTGCACTCGACCGTGGAAACATATTTCCACGAATGACTGTTATAAATAAACTGCTATGAAGAAGAAGAAAGTCTTTGTCATTTGATTTTTAATCATTTATTGTGTCTCAGTTGTGAATGAATAAGTGTTTTTGTTCGTTCACTGGAAATAGCTGAAAACAGTTGATACTTTGTGGCCAAAGCTTGTCCCATGTAACTTGTTCTTTTTGTGTAAGGGCAAAAATGACACACACCGAGTGTAATCTTTTAAACAACTCTGTGGGTCGCCAGTAAGTGTTGCTTAATCCCACTTTGTCACCCCCTGTTGTGTAGTGTTGGGCTAAGAGGAAGGGAAGCAGCATAGGCTTATATAAACCTTGGCAAATAGTGTGTAGCAGGTTTCACAAAGGACAGCAGACAAGAACAAATCAGAGAGGCCTGCCTGCCTGATGCACAGAAGGTAAAAACAATTCAGTGATGGGCTAAATACTGTAAATCTGAGCAGTGTCAGTTAGGGCTGAGAACTGACAATATTTGGGGTTAAACTAAAGAAATTTTAAAAAAGATCAGTAATGTGCTTATATGTGCAATATGAAGCTTTTCCCCCCTCAGAATGTCTACAAAAACCTTGGCACTGTGGCTGCTACTTGTGGGGACAGTGACACAGGGCTGCTGCCAGCACTGGTCATATGGACTGAGCCCAGGAGGGAAGAGGGAACTGGACAGCCTTTCAGACACTCTGGGCAATGTAAGCATTCATCAGTCTCATGGTTCCTCACACTTTTCTTAAGCATTGGTTGCTCCTCTTTCCTTTTGCACATATTCATTGTGATGTTTTTTTCTTCCACAGATAGTTGATGGCTTTCCACACGTTGACACACCCTGCAGTGTTTTGGGTTGTGCAGAGGAATCACCTCTTGCCAAAATTTACAGAATGAAAGGATTTCTCGTAAGTTTTGCTCATTTGTAATTCTGTTTACTTATTCTGTTGACGCATCTGTCAAACTGTCAAGACTGCCAGAGGCTTTACCTCATGGTTCTGATAAAGTTTAAATTCATTTCAACACATTTAATCTCTTGTTCTCTTTTAGGGCAGTGTCACCGACAGGGAAAATGGACATAGAACATATAAAAAAATGACGATTCTTTGATTCTACAATAAAATACTATGTTAGCATCATATTTTTTGTGGTTATTGCTTGACAGGATCCAAATCAGAAATACAAGCTACTTTTACTTTAATCAAAGTTTTCTGTTCTACCTCTAAATAAGTCTGTGCTGTTTGGCACCTGATTTGTTGGTTTGGTTTGGCTAAGGATCAATGTAAATAATTGTGTAAGAACAGATTCAATCTCATTTTTTTCAATTATAATTTAATCACTAATTTCCAACATGCATATAGAGAAAAATATTTGACAGCCACTGCTTTGACTCAAATGGTTGAGTTGAGTGGTTTATGGAAATAGAAAAGATGAAAATTATAGGAGTAGTTTTGCTTGATTTTTCTGCAGCTTTTGACATCATTGATCATGAATTAATGGTGAATGGCAAATGGTGTACTGTAATGGAAGTTATTCAGATGTTAAACATGTGACATGGAGTGCCTCAAGGAAGGTTGTCTTGGGCCACTCCTGTACACAGTTTTTACTAATGATCTTCCTTTAGTATTAAAAAAGGCACATATCGCAATGTATGCTGATAACTACAATATATAGAGTGATTTAAATACAAATCTAGATCGGGAGTTGAAGTAGGTTGTAGATTGGATCAACAGTAAATCAGTAAACCTATTTTGAATATTTCTAAAACAACCAGTGTTGTAATAGTAATAATTCTGTTCAAAACCAAAGCTTGATTGCAGTATAAATAACATGTTAATAAAGCAGGTAGAAGAAGCCACACTTTTGGGCATTATCATGGAAAATAAATGATCATGGGACAAACACAGAGTGGTAACTAGAGGTGCAAAAGATCTGACACAACAAACTACCAAACAAGTTATTCAAGCTTTGTATTTATCTCACCTGGATTATTGCTCAGTAGTTTGGTCCAATACTTCATTAGGTAATATGAGAAAATTGCAACTGGTCCAGAATAGAGTGGCACGTATAGCTCTTTCTTGTGGGTTGAGAACAAATGTTACTAAAGTGCATGAATGTCTCTTTTGGTTTAAAGTGAAAAATAGATTGCTGTATTCATTGATGGTTTTCATTAGGAATGTTATAACAACAAAGACTCCATTGATTGTTTTTTAACAAAAAACTATCCTTTAGTACAGATACACTTATACCGGCACGCTGCTGGAGGATGTTTTTACGTTACCAAAACCACATCAGTTCAACGTACAGTAATATACAGAGCAATGCAAGAATGGAATTCACTCCCAGCTCATATTACACAACAGAATAATATATGGTTATAAAAAATCGCTAAAAGAGCATTAAGAAGAAACTTTAGTAATGAAGAAGTGTGTAAGGGTTCCATGGGCATTCTATGTTAAATGATTATATTTATCTGTTAGATCATGATAGATTCAGACGAAGTTGGTGTGGACCCCAGGAAGAATAGCGGCTGCGATGCAGAAGCTAATCGAGATATTAATAAACAAATAAACTGTATAATGGCTTGCAGGTTGTCACAGCCTGTCATGTTCTCACCAGCCACTACGCTACACACACCGCACTCCCTCACCCGATTACTAACTCCAATCACCTGTCACTCATTACACACCTGCACCTTATCAGCACTCCACTCCCCTATAAAGCACTATCCCTCACCTCAGTCAGTGTCCGGTCTCGTTGAAACAAGGACAGAGCTCCAGATCCTGCCTCCTCAACGCCAAGGACTCACCTACGTCGCCGCAAAACGGCTACTAGTACCCAGAACCCCGATCCCGGCTCCTGTCTTCTGTCTTCTCCAGTCTCCCGTGTGTGTCGCTTCAGCTCCCGGCCCCGTGTGACTCTACTCTCCTGTGTGAATCTACATCACCCCAGAGCTCCTCTACTTTCAGTTTAAAGGACATTATTATTATCATCTTCACCTATTCATACTCCTTGTGTTCCAATAAATTATCTCAGTATCTTCTCTGTGTCTCTGGTCTGTTCTGTCCATAACACAGGTGATGATGTGTGCAGACAACATGCTGAGTGAGTGCAAAATGATGAACTGCAGAAGAGAGAACTTCGTTGTTTCATTCAGTATATGTGATGGCCTTGTGTACATCATGGTTTTGTCAATATAACTGCTAGTAAGCAGGAAGACCACAGTGTATTTTAGTGCGTTTGAAAGTTCTTTAGTGTGACAGCATTCATTTGCCGTTTCAACAAAGAGTCATTTATTGTACATGGCCTTTTCATAGTTTTTACAAATGACAAGATTGTTATGTAGACTTTGGAAACAAAAATAGGTGAGTAGTTGTTTTTTTTTATCCACTGGCAGAGAAAACTAAAATGACAAAACACAGTTTAAAAACTGCTCCTCATTATAAGATTCAGCTTCTACACAGATCACTCACTTGGATTCAGAACCTGGACTGAGAAACACTTGTCTTCAGTGGAAATTTACAACCAGCTACTGTACAGTCATCTGTTTCTTCATTCAGAATCTGTGTCCAGTTAACAGAGAACAGACACAGAAGAAGAAACAAGGTAAGATTTACATATCTCATATATCTCTCCTCTTTGTCATTTCCTTTTGTTTTTGTTTTTTTACATCTCCACCCTTTCTATCCTGCACCCTCCCTCCTGTACCTCATCTTCAACTTGTACTTCTCCACCCTTTCTAAATGGATGGGAGAGTGAGAGACATTTATCTTCCTTTCTATCCCTCATCATTCTCCTCTCCATCCTTTCTGTTCTTCATCTCCTATCCTTTACATCTCTATCCTTCCTCTCAGTCATTTCCAATTTTTTTACATCTCCACCCTTTCTATCCTGCATCCTCCCTCCTGTACCTTCTCACCTTTCCTCTCCATCTTCTTTCTTTTCTTTTCTTTCCCTTTCATCTTTCTTTTTTCCTCTCTACTGTATCTATCCTCCATCTTTTTCCCTGTTTCTTTCCATTGTTTCTATTCTTCATTCTCCCTGTTTTACATCTCTGCCCTTCCTCTCCTTCATTTTCCTTTTGTTTCCTTCCTTCCTCCTTCAATCTTCCCTCCTTTGCCTCTCCACCCTTTCTATCCTTCATGGATGGGAGATGTAGGGCCCTCTCCCATCCTTCTTAATTCTCTTTCCTTTAGTGATTCACCCTTCCTCTCTTTCTCCTTTTGCTCCCATTGACTTTTCCTCTCCTTCATCTTCCTCCCTCTCCCATTTGTCATCTCTTTCAACTTCCTTTTCCTCTCAACCCTTCTTCTCTTTCATCTTCTTTCATGTACATCGCTGCCCCATCTCTCCTTTATTTTCATCTTGTACTTCTCCACCCTTTCTAAATGGATGGGAGAGTGAGAGCCATTTATCTTACTTTCTATTCCTCATCTTTCTCCTCTCCATCCTTTCTGTCCTTCATATCCTATCTCCCATCTCCTCACTTTGCCTTCCATCTTTCTTCTAATACCTTCCCGCTTTTATCTTCTTTTCTTCACCTCTCTGCCCTTCCTTAATATTCTTCCTTTACCTCTCCTCCCTTGCTCTATCTTCCTTCCTTCCACGTGCCCTCCACCCTTCATTTCCTTCATCTTCCTTTCTATTTCTCTACTTTCTCGTCTACCTCTCCCTCTTTTCTATCCTTGATCTCCCTCCTTCACCTACTCACCCTTCCTCCTCTTCCCCTCCTTTCCTGTACATCTCCACCCTTCCTATTCCTAATTGTCTTGCATTACCTTTCCACCTTTTGCGCTCCCTCCATTTCCTTCCACCTTCCGTCCATGTCCTCTCTATCCTTTCCAGCCTTCTTGGATGCGAGGTAGTAACCCTCTCACATCCTTCTTTATCTTCCTATCCCTTCTCTTCCTCCTCCTCCCCCCCACCCTTCTTCATCTTTCTCCCTCTCCCATTTAGCATTTGTCTGCTTTTCATTTCATCCTTTACCTCACCATCCTTCCTTTCCTTTGTCTCCTTTCCTTTCCTCTACACTTTCTTTTTCTTCCTCCCTCTGCCATACGATCTTCCTCCCCTTAATTTTCCTCTTTCTCCTCACCTCCTTCAATCTTCTTCCCTTCACCTCTCTATTCTTTTTGTCCTTCATCTTCCTTAATTTACTTCTCTCCCTTTCCTTTCTTTCATAGCCCAGATCCTTTCCCTCTATCTTCCTTCCTTTCCTCTCCATTCTTCATCCTTCTCCCTTCCTCCATCTTCACCCATGCTATCCATAAACTCCCTCCCTCTTCCATCCAACCTTGCTCTACTTCATCGCCTGTCCTTTCATCTCCCTTCCTTTACCTCTCCATCCTTTCTATCCTTCAGCTTTCCTCTACACCTTTCTATCGCTCATCTCCCTCTCACATCTGTGTTCACATCCTGTCTTTAATCTTCCTCTCTGTCTCTCCTCTACCCTTCCTCTCCTTTATTTTCCTTGCTTTCCCTTTCATCTTCCTTCATTTAATTATATGAGGAAAGGAGGGCCCTCATCCAGCCATCTTCCTCTTGCTCTCTCTGCCATCCACCCTTCCTCTACTTCATCCTCCTTCTTGTACCTCTCCACCCTTTGTCTTTCTTTACCCCCTTCCTTCCACCCTTCCTATCCTTAATGTTTCTTTCTGTGCTGAGGTAGGTCCCTCTCCCTTCTTTCTTCATCTTTCTGTCTCTCTTTCATCTTTTTCCCCATCTTTCATCTACTCTATTCTATCCTTGATCTCCTTTCTTTTACTCTTTACGCCCATTCGGTCCTTCATTTTCCTCCTTCCACCCATCCACCCTTCATATCCTTCAATTTACTTCCTTTTCTTTAATCTTCCTTCCTATCCCTCTTCACTTTTCTCTCCTCCATCCTCTTCCTTTACTGCTTCAACTGCTTTATATTTCATCTCCCCCTCTTCCATCCACACTTTCTCTCCTTCCTTTTCTTTCTCTCTTTCTTCCTTTTCCTCTACACCCTTCTCTTTCTTTCATGGATGGGAGGAGGAAGGCTTTCATCCATCCAACTTCCTCTCCTGCTTTCTCTCTCTCTCTGTTCTTTCTCTCTTTCTGTTTTATTTGATCTTCCTTCCTTTACCTCTTCACCCTTCCTGTACTTTATCTTTCTCCTTCTCCACTCCCTCTTTCCTTCATTCATCTTTCCTACTTTATGTGATTACACTTATTTTATTTCATCCTCTCCACCCTTTCTTTCCTACATCTTCCTTCCTCTACCTCTCCACCCTTCCTCTCCTTCATCTCCAGCCTTCTTTTCCATCACCCATTCACCTTAATCATCCTGTATTTTATCTTCCTTCGTTTCCCCTCTACCCTTCCTATGTTTAATTTTTTGTCATTTCTTTGCCTCTCCACCCTTTATCTCAACTTTCCTCTCTCTCCCATTGCCTTCATCTTCCTCCCTCTTCTTTTTTTATATTGCATCTTGTTTTCTTTAACCCTCCACCTTTTCTATCTTTCACCTCCCTCCCTCCCTCTCCATTCACCCTACCTCTGTCCTTAATTGTCCTTCCTTTACCTCTCCACACTTCCTCTCCATCTCCCTCCTTCTCCCTTCCAACTTTTATACTTTTCAACATCCTTTCTTTACCTCTCCATCCTTTCTATCCTTCATGGATAGGAGATGCAGGGCCCTCTCCCATCCCCTCCCCTCTTCATCTTCCTGTCTATCATATTCTTCCTCCTCCCCACCAGTCATCCTCTCCTTTACTTCTCTTGTACTCTAATCTCTCCTTTTTATCTTTCTTTCTGTCCTTTATTCTTCTCCTTTACTTCTCCATCAGTTCTATCCTTTATATCTCTCCCTCACCCACTGACCATTCCTCTCTTTCATCTTCCTTTCTTTTCATTCGTTCATTTCTTTATCTACTACCCTTATTGCATGGGAGATAGGGTCATCTCCCATCTTTATATCTTCCTGTCTATCCTCTTCCTTCTGCTCCCCTCCACCCTTCCTCTCCCTCAACCATTTTCCCCTCCTCTCCTTCATCTCCTTTCCTTTACCTCTTCACCTTCTTTACCTTTTATCTTCCTCCCTCTTCCATCCTCCTTTCATCTCTTTCAACTTCCACCCTTTCTAGGTGGATGGGAGATTGGCCTTCTTCCTTCCATCTTCATCTTCCTTCCTTTAACCATCCACCTCTCCTGTCCTTTACCTTCCTCCACCTTTCCTGTCTTTCATCTTCCTTTCTTTACATCCACCATCCTCTTAACCTTCCTTCCATCTATGCTTCTTTTTCCTTGTCATCTTCATCTGTACCCTTCTTTTCTTTGATTTTCATTTCTTCTTCCTTTTACTTCTCTACCCTTGTTCATATACTTCATATTACTTCCATTACACATCCACCTCTTTTCCATATCTGCCTTCCTTACCTATCCACCATCACTTTTTCATCTCCCTCTTTCCCCTTCAGCTTCATGGGCAGCACGGTAGCTCTGTGTTTAGCACTGTGGCCTCAAAGAAAGAAGTTGTTGACGTTCCTCTCTGATCAGTGCCTTCTTTCCATGTGGAGTTTGCATGTTCTCCTTGTGTGATCCGGTTTCCTCCCACACACCAAAAACATGTAGGTCAGGTCAATTGGAAACTCCTAATTGTTCCTTGATTCTTTAAAATATTGTAAGTTGTACTTCAACAACTTAAAAATAAAATTGAAATGTTTCTGTGTTTCTGACTACACTAGATACATTAAAGATTATACTACAGCCTTTGCTATGATGATTTATATTTAAAGTAAACATTTTCAAATATTGGATATTCTGTGATATTTCTTTCTGTTTCATATAGAAAACCACTGTCATTAAAACATTTTTTTTTAATATTTGACAAAACGGACCATGGCAGAACAGAGTTAATGATGAGATATCTCCCCCTTACACAAAAGAGTGTTTCATATTCAGAACATAGATGTTTGGGTGCAGGATCGCTTGCTAAGAATATGGCTGATGTGCTGTGCAAAATTAAGTGCTTTAACAGAATATTTGACAGATTATTATTTAATGCAGTATTTTTTATATGTTGTATGTCCATCCTCTTATCCCATGGGTGTTAAACACTTTTTGGATCCATTAAAGGTGTTTGTCCTGGACATAATTGCCATTTTTTAATTAATATAGAATTAAAAAAAATACATACTGTAAGTAAGTAGGCCTGCAGTTCTTTGGATGTTGTTGTGGGGTCTCTGAATGGCTGAAGAAGAACAAAATGAAGACTTTGGAGTGGCCTAGTCAAAGTCCTGACCTGAATCCAATTGAGATGCTGTGGCATGACCTTAAAAAGGCAGTTCATGCTCGAAAACCCTCCAATGTGGCTGAATTACAACAATTCTGCAAAGATGAGCGGGCCAAAATTCCTCCACATAACTGTAAAAGACTCATTGCAAGTTATCGCAAATGCTTGATTGCAGTTGTTGCAGCTAAGGGTGGCCCAAACAGCTATTACGTTTAGGGGGCAATCACTATTTTACACAGGGCCATGTAGTTTTGGATTTTGTTTTCCCTTAATAATAACCTTCATTTAAAAACTACATTTTGTGTTTACTTGTGTTATCTTTGACTAGACGATGTAGTCTAGTCTTGTCTTATCTTTGACTAATATTTAAATTTGTTTGATGATCTGAAACATTTAAGTTTAACAAACATGAAAAAAAATAAGAAATCAGGAAGGGGGCAAACACTTTTTCACACCACTGTAAAATCTGGTCCATCTCAACCAACTGCAACAGTAAAATGCTGCTTACAAATTGATGTATCAGTATTGACAATCTAATAATGTAAAACATAATATATCAGTCACAAGAGACATTTTTCTACAAAATTAGTACTTTTATTTTGATAGTTTAAGTACATTTAGCTGGTAATACTTCTGTACTTTTACTTGTAAGATTTTGTATTTTAGTATTAGTATTTTGTATTTCTACATTAATGTAGTGGTACTTTTACTAAAGTAAAGGATCTGAATACTTCTGCCACTGGTTATGTCCAACACCATCTAACATATGTGCGTGGTTAATTAGAGATTTAGGAGAGGCAGTAAGGTAAAATCCACCAGCCTGCTGAGGCAATAGGCCTTTTTCACAGCAGACATTTTGAATTGCCATAGCAGGAAAAGCACAAGTGAAAGAAATTTCGTCCACGATGGCTCAATTCCAATAACTGTCCCAGTAAGCCACGCCAATGAGCACAGCACGCGCAATGCCATTGTCATGTCAAATGTCAAATTGACCAAATCAACACCAGATGAAGGACTTAAGTATTTAGTATATTTTTTTCTTTTAGTAAAAAAAAAAAAATGAGTAATTTTGACCCAAACACTACATAAGGGTTAAATGATCAGGGGCTCAGTGTTCAGCCACCAGATGGCACTTGAAAACAACATGAAACTTCAACCTTGAAGTTTCTACTCCTTCATTGCTGTAGTATTGTAGTGCCTGTCTGATTCATACAATAATCTGCCATAAAATCCAAACTTTGTACAGTCTAGACAATCTCTCTGACTGCAGCTGAGATTTTATCTACAGCATTTTTCACTGGATCAGATCCTGGATCAGATCCTGTCAATAATGTAATTTATTGTCATTTACTGTACTTTATTGTGTTTGTTCATGAGCACATGTGTCTGAAACCAATTTATCGTATTATAATAGCTCATTGCTTGCTTGGCTTGTTTCGTGCACACTCCACAATCTCCTTTGGATTATAAAAGTGCTTATTCATGGTTGGATAAGCAACATGAAAATTATTTGACCAAGGGACATGTGTGTGTTTGCCAATAGTGTATGGAACTTAAACAAACTGAATAACGAATCGAAGTTCATTCATCATGGGGATTTGACAGTGATACAACAGCCTGTAATATCCTGCTGACAAGCATATGGGGGGGTCACGCTCTTATCTTCAATGGAAAGTGTGTTTTTCAAAGTAGTTCAATCTGTCTGTCACTCTGCTGTTACTCAGCAAACACACAGGACAGAAAATCACATCTGTGGGTTTCATCTTGTTGATGAGATTGCAGCTACTTTTGTTGAACATACACCCGACACCATATGGGTCAAGTATTGTCTTTTATTGAAAGTGATTTGATAAGGGATAAATATACGAAAGGCAATAGCTCAGCAGGACATAAAATATTTACTCAAGATCAATACCATTGTGAACAATAACTCTCAGTGCCCATCTACCCTCCATTTTAAAATCAAAGACATCATATCAGAAACATTACTTGCAGCAAGGAACATTATTTACATTTTTTAAAAGTGGAAACATCAAAGCAGCCCTAACTTGGGTTATTAGATTTAGACAAGAGTAGTGGGGCATTTGATAATTTCAAACAGCACTATAATCAAGAAAATACCTGCTGGAGATACAGACCCTGCTGAGCCTGTACTCCCACAGCTGCAAGGTCCACCAGGTTATTCTAATTAGTCTCTCTGATACCAGTCTGAAACAGATTAACTAATAAAAGAGAACATTGGGCCATAATTGCAGTGCTGAGCAGTGGAGTCTAAATAAATGTTGTGTTTAATGCTTGCAGACTCTGGCCCCTAAACTTGTGAGAATTAATTAAGAAGGCTAGGTCATTAAACTGCAGACATTCTGACTTCTCATTGCAGGGAAGCACAGGTGTAGCTAATTACATTAAAGAAATAGTTCTACATTTTGGAAAATATGCTTGCAGAGAGTTAGATGAGTAGATTGATACCTTATGTCTGTACAATAAATTGCTATCACCAGCAGCCGATTAGATTACCTTAGCGTAAAGACAGGAAACAGGGGGAAACAGCTAGCCTTGCTCTGTCTAGTGGTAACCAGTAATCTTTGGACAGAGCCAGGCTAGTTGTTTCCCCCAGTTTCCAGGCTTTATGATAAGCTAAGCTAAAGCTAAAATTTCTCAAAATGCCAAACTCTTCCTTCCAATAACACTCTCTTGTCTGTACAATAAATATGAAGTTACCGCCAGCTGCCGGTTAGTTTATCTTAGCATACAGACTGGAAACAGCTAACCTGGATCTGTCCGAAGGTAACAAAATCCACCTACCAGGACCTCTGAAGCTCAATAATTAACATGTTATATATCATTTGTTTATTACATACAAAAAGCCAAAGTCTAAAAACCTTTTTACGGGAATTATGTGTGACTATTTCTTGGCCAGGACCAGTAATTTCCTCAAGTCTCCACTGGTTGCCTAGCAACTGCTCCCAGTCAAGAGATAATCTAGCATATAACCCCCAATAAAACGACAAATTGTCATTTTACACCTATGTTTTTGTACGCCTTAAACAAACGAGATATAATGTCCTAGCTAAGTTAGCTTAAAAGTGCTGGTAGGCGGATTTTGTTACCTTCAGACAGCTGTCTACTCCTGTGTCCAGTGTTTATGCTAAGCTAACCATCTCCTGGCCCCAGCTGCATATTTTCTCTACAGAAATGAGAGTAGTATCAATCTTCTCATCTAATTTTCGGCAAGTAAGCAAATAAGCATATTTCCCAAATGTTGAACTATGCCTTTAATAGTGCCTTTCGTTCAAGTGTCCTAGTAAGCCATGCCAGTGTAAAATGGCCCAGGCAAACCTAAATGAAATACAGCCATCATTAAGATTAATTACACCAGTGCTTTTCCTGCCATGACATGTCAAAATGTCTGCTGTAAAAAAGTCCACATTACTTTACAGTGACTGCTTACAATTATACCACCTTGATAAGCCAATGCAAGTCAAAAGGAAAGGTACTGTATGTGTCATCAAGTATCCCCAGCAATAAATGTTATGTCTCACTTTCTTTGTCGTCCTTCTTTCAAGCAGGAGAACCATCTGACTGAGCCAGCAACACTAAAACTGCTTCAGCCCTGCGTCTTTCCTCTGTCAGTGTTTAATAAAGTGCCTTTAACAGCTTGGCACTCTGTGTCAGCTTGGAGGAAACCCATTGAAACCCCTGAGGAAACTGTAACCAGGCAACTAAAGTAGGCTGTGGTCTACCTCTTTTCTTCTGACCAAAGAAAATGGAAGGTCAGACGCAGAGGCCAGATCCTAAATTGTCAGGGCAAGATTATAGACATGAAAGAATTTCTTGTTCCTCTTTTGTAAAACTCTTATCTATCTATCTTAGTTTATTATTTTCAAATCATGTTTTTTTGTGAAGACTGCACATCCATGCAATGACAAAACCACCAATCTGGGGGTTGCTATTCCCGGCTGTTATGTCTGCTTGTGTTATGCAAGGCAAAACTGTGTGTGTGTGTGTGTGTGTGTGTGTGTGTGTTATTAATACTACAGAATACACAGAGGAAATTGAGGCCCAGAAATATCTGCCAGTATACAATAGATATTTCTAGATTTACTTCAAAAGCGGAGACACACAGGAGTGTCTTGAATTCATCTTGGAAGATTACATATGTGTAACCCAGGTCTGGCTCACGAACTGGCTGACACACCATTTACACTGTGAATGATGATATCCAGACTAATAAATAGGTAAAACTAGGAAATGCTCCCTGAAATAAACCCTCCCTCAGAGATCTGATGAATCAGGAAGCACCTGATTCAAGGCAGAACCATTAGGACAATTTAATAGAAAGATAAGAAAACAAGGAAGTCTCGACTGAGCTGATCTATGTGTTTGACCCTTAGATGAGGTACCTGTCTGTTTCAATGCGTCCTACAGATGTTAGTATGTATAATACCATGATTAAGATTCCAGAGGCAACAGTCTGACTCCCTCTGACCTTTTCATCTGCCAAAACAAAAAGATTAGTTCCTTCTCAGAAGGGAGCAAAGATGCACAAGGCCAATCTTTGTCTGACATCACTGCATATACGATTTTCAACTGAAAAATGATTTCGTAGTATATCTATATAAGCGACACCTTATATAACTTTTCACAATTTCTTAGGCTCAGTATGGACTTTGCAGATTCACATTTTACTGTAGATCTTGTATGTGATGAATACTGTACATGTCTTTTAACATTTTGCAGCCTCTTGATCTTTGCAAGCCTTGACTGGGGAGAAGGATTCACACATCAGGGAGGGTTCTTTCTTCTACAATGCAACAGAAAGCATTGAAAGCTGTTATTATTACTTTTAATATGAGAACATGGCAACACGGGATGAATTAGGCCCTATTCTAACAGTAGTAAGGCAGGCAAAAAAATGTGACTGAAGAGAATTTAAATGCTCAAAACAACAGCTTGGGGAATACTCTGGCCAACTATGTAGTTCATGTTGTTCCTGTGATTCCTGTGCTTATATGAAAATCTCTCTAAATTAAAATGCAGAGAGCCAAGATGCTAATCTTTCTGGAACTGCTCCACTGACAAGGAGAGTCTGGCCCTGTGTACTCATTAAGTATTTGTCTTCAGCTGAGCTTCATTTCATAGCACCCACAGCCCCTTAACAGTTACTTGGTTAACAATGTAAAACGGCATCATTTAAGTTCCACTCATTGTCAAGTGTTGCTGGAGTACGTCAACACCTCCGGCATCTTGGGTCGGTTCCTCCAAACAAAACAAACACTGCTACTTCATTCAGTGGTTTTAAAAGGAAAGACAGGTGAAAGGAAGGATATATAGGAGAAGAGAGGGGACTGACACGTCTGTTAAGGTCAGCTCTTAAGGCAGCGGAAGCACACGGTCAATTATGTCGACAAGGACCTCTGAGAGCTCTCTTAAAGGCTAAACTGCCCTTGGAAAACAGTTTGGCAGGTTGTGTGAGACGCTGTCAGAGTAGAAAACAGGTTTGGCTTTCTGTGAGGTGTAAAAACATCCTACACTTGACCTCCTGACATTATCATCAAAGCTAAAAAAGGCCCATGACAGCAACAATCTTGCCCTCTTCTTTCCTCTTAGTTGATATACTTCTTCTTTGAGACAGATAGCCAAAACTGTGGTATGAACAGTGTAACAGTGTTTTTTCCCCTCCCCATGCTGTTTAACATCTAAGGCACCAAACACAACACTGATTTATTCAACACTACAAGCACATCTAAAATGTGTTGTGATCTCAGACTTCCCCCTGAATAATGCACATAGAGGCAACACACTGAATTTGACCTCAGAAAGACACAAAGATTTTAAAATATTGACTGTGTAGAAGCTCTATCATCAGTGCTATAATCTCTGGGGAATTAGGATGCCACACTAAAGTGGAAATAGTACAGTCTGGTTTTGCCTTTAACAGGAGACTTGGACCAATCAATTATATTTTAAAAGCTTAGAATGATGTCGATGAACTGACCTGCAAGGTGACAGCGAAAAATCTGTTCTGTGTTTAACACACACTCAGAAAGCAAGGCAGACATGAAGTTTGCCAAAAAAAACAAACAAAAATGCAGTACAAGATTTGAAGAACAGTCAAGATTGTGACTCATATTACAACATAGACATTATCATCAAGATAATAGTAAATCTTTTAATTCAGTTCAACACCACAAAGAGAAGTGACTAACAACAGGTTCCTAGGAGTTATCTGCTGTGCTACACAGAGCTCTTTATTCCAGACCACACCATAAACTATAACTGTATCACATCTTGTATAGGCCATATATTTAGTAATGTTATATACAGCAGAAGAACCCCGCTCTGTCAATATATATGGTTATTGTATGGCACATTTTATGAGAAAAACATCCCACACGCACAGACTGGAGCGCAGCCCTTGGCAGACAGCATGAAATGTACATAGCTATTGCCAAGGTTCTAAGTAAAAGATCATTACATTGTTTGTGGTGATTTTAGGTAATAAGAAATGCATTAAGATGATTCTAGTAAACCGTCTGAAAGAATGCCTGGAGTCACATTTAATGCACTAACGTTCTATTTCCTCAGTTACGAAATAAGATACTCCATCGATAATCATTAACACATTACAGTTCACAATCCCTTAATCCCTTGTTTTAATCGATACTATTAACATAAAACAGCAAAACTGAAAAGAACATTTGCAGTGCATCAACCCGCTTGTCCTTTCAATACTCTCTGGTGGTTCCATTTATAGCAGGTAAAAGTGTGAAAAGCAAACCCTAAACAGCTAATATTCATTTAACATTACTAGACTGGTGACATGACCAGTAGATCCCAGTGCTTTAGAAAGAAAACATGACAGATGTATACCAGATTAAATGCTGTCTCTTCATTCGTATGTGCCCACAGCACATCGGGAATGGTCTATACAAACTACAGTTGCAAAAGTGCTCATGTAAAGTGCCTTCAGTCGCCCAACAATACTTAAACTTGTACAACCTTTGTACCATCATTTTGTTATCTACTTCCTCTTACATGTGAACTCATATTGAATCAAGGGCACCTCCCTCTGGACTGCCTTTGTGAGGTTTGTAACTTTGTAAATGTCAACCTTGCTTTTGGACTCAACGAAGCAAGAAAAGCTCCAAAGGATGACACAATGAGGGCGGAAGAGGCCCCAGTAGTTTCTTTGTCTTTTACTGAAAAGGCTTGGATCTAAGTATTGATGCTGATAGATCCATTGCTCAAGATTGACCCCTTGGTAACCTCTGTGCTGACAGTGGAGAGTGGGACGCTCTCATACCTCTCTGCCACCCCCCAGCAGCGACAGCGCGACAGGGTGGACTTGAGCTGTTTCTGGAAATTGCTGTTGAGGAAACCATAGATGATGGGGTTGACGCAGGTGGAGGCCATGGCCGTGAGGTGGCAGAATGAGAAGATGATGTCATGGCCACAGGACGGGATGGCCTCGTGGTTCCAGTCAAACACCGTGTTGAAGACATTGAGAGGGAGCCAGGAGAGGGCGAATGCCACCACTATGGAGATTAACATGGCGTTGATCCTCGTGGAGCCCTTGTTTTTCTTTTGGCTGGTGCTCCTGCCGCGCTCCACCATGTCCTTCCTCCTCCTGAGGCGCAGGTAGACATGCATGTAACAGACCATGATGAGGGCAAGAGGAAGAAAGTACTGGAAGGCGAGCAGGGAGGTGGTGTAAGCTTGCCGTTCTTGAACCGATGGCCACCGCTCCATACAAACAAGGTGATCACTGATTGGGAAGGGGAGGCTCAGGTTCTGGAAAGGCAAGGTAAGAACGCTGTACGAGAGGAAAGGCACCGAGATTAGGCAGGCCACGATCCAGGTGACACCCACGGCCAAGTAGGACTGGCCCACCAAAGGCTTCCATCCAGTCGGGTGGACAATGAGCTGGTAGCGCTCCATGGCGATGAGGACTAGGGAGAAGATGGAAACAGTAACTGATGTACACTGGATGAAGGGCGTCAGCTTACAAAGGGCGTCTCCTAGGATCCAGCGGTCCATCAGTGTGTAGATAATAGTGACTGGCAGGCATACAATGCACATGAGGATGTCAGAACAGGACAGGTTGGCGATGAAGATGTTGGTGACGTTGCGCATCTCCTTGTGCCGTGTGATGACAAACACCAGGCAAGAGTTCCCAATGAGACCCACTGCCATAACTGTACTGTAAGCAATGATGAGAAAAGTGGTGCCACTCACTGAGAGCGAGCAGTCCTCTGTGAAATCCCACGGTATCTCTTTCCACAAGGCTTGGTTGTGATTGGTGTTGTGCTGCAGCTCCATGATGGCTTTCCTGGGCTCACTTTAAAAGCTGGGGACTGAATTAACTAATTTGTTTTGTCACACCTGCTGTAATTACTTCATGAATAATATCTGCATTTTTTACAGCTTTCACTTATCCTTAATCTTTGGCAGTCGTCTTCATTTGCTGCCTGAAAAAAAGAGAAGAAAAAAAGATGAGTAACCTTAAACAAAGTCATGAAAAGTTTCTTTTTAAAGTTATGAACTCTTGAGATATTAAGAGGTTGGTTTATCACTAAAATTTAAATGTATCTCCCAAAAAACTTTAGCATGAAAAGAAATTGACCCTCACTTGATGAAAAAGCACATTTCAACATTAGACTGTTACTTCTTTTAAATGAGGATATGTGGCAGAAATGGAGTCTCTTGCTGCAGGACCGTTTTTAAATGATTCCACAAGTGTCTCTTTGGTGCTGAGATGTATTTAGTGGTCATGTTTCACCTACACAATGAAATCAATATTTAAAAAAAAGAGATTTATGAAGGGAATAATTAATGTTGGTATGCAGATACCATGATGTTGTTGGCAGAACGCAAATTTTCTATCTCCTCGAGGACATGGCTATAAGAATAAATGATGTGCTGATGGCATATCATTAAGAAAACAGCACAGATCCAGACTTCGTGGCATCACTATAATAGCATGCTGATTTAAATTTCTATGACAATAACAGTAATAATGACCCGCTTCAGAGACAATCATTCCCTCTCACTGTTTTCTCCCCTTTTGACAGCAAGAATTTATTCTGTTTCTGTCCATAAAGGAACAGACACCTCTCATCGCAACTGTGAAAACAGTCCTGATTAACTGAAATGTTTTGCCCACGGCTCAATTACCCAGAAATTAGTTTTGCAACACAGCTATGCTAACAGATTGAAATCTACATGATTTTAAAGATTTATCATTTTTAATTGAGGACTCCTTAACGATGACAAATGTTGACAGGTAGGACATTAACTGCTTGTGATTATGAGCAGAAATATCCTATTATAATGTGCTGTTTCAGTTGTGGTGATTACAAACAAAGCCAGAGTTTTCATAACCAAAGCAAACACTTTCGCTAAGTATGGTTATACCGCTTGAATTCCTTTGTGAGACACAGTCTTCTCTGTTTAGGCGTCTGGATAATGAATCCCCTCCTGGATGTCAACCTGACAAAATTTCGGGATAAGTGGCCTGCATATCATACCCATGCAGTAGCCTTGATGCTGATCATTTATGGCATATTTTAGACACCTAAAGTGATGCATTGCTTTGTGTTGTGTCTGCTGGTAAAGGACAGTCCAAGGAATGTAACAAGGAAATTTACTAAGGATATTATTAATGAGATGAGATTTTTTATGAATTACACAGATTACACACAAAGAATTATCCTGCAGAAAAAAATGAAATATACTAAATGTGAGGAATTGTGTCCCTGCAGAGAAGCCAGACAAATAAAATATAACTCATGGGGATTTGTCTCAAAATGGAGATGTTTGTAAATTGTAAATACGATGTTGAATCCGTCCTTCACATCATCTCAGTTCAGTCACCTCACTACACCACTTTGACATGTCACAATAACAGCCACAAGTCCGGATTCGCTCATGCAAAAATGATTATAGACATCACGCACCGGCGGATGAAAAACACATGTAGGGATGAAAAGTGTGAGAGTGGTTACTGTATATCCTACACTCGGTCTCTGCAGCTGTCCTGGGTCCACTGTCTGTCTGCAGCTGTGTGTCTGCTCGCAGTGAGGCGGACTTTCTGAGCTCCGGACAGGTGGAGGAGGCTCCTCTGTCTTCCGATGTACCACCGTGTGTGCTCACTGCTCTCCTGTCTGGGGGAGACACATCACTCATTTCCACCTCAAGACCTGCTGAACGTCCACTAAAGAGCGCAACTTAACACTTTTCCCTAAGGAGAGCATCCTGACCAGTGGCAAGTAAGAAGAAAACTATGAATCCCATCAGAATAGCTATTGTAGCCTGACAGCACAGAAAATTTAAAATACCAGCGCGTGCGATAAGGTTAAAACTGCACATACGCACCTTAAGCACCTATAAGAAATATTACACTGAAATATTTGTAATTGGAGCTTTGTCGTAGCATGTCATGAAAAAGAAAATAAACGACCCTAGAGGAAAATGTAATTTCTTACTTTCAGGTAACCCTCCACCACAAAAAAAAGAGTTATAGGCTAGCATGAAATGCCGTATTTTAATTAGCCGTTAAATTAGCCATTGTTTCTTACCGAAATATTCTTTCTTCTTGGACTCCGAGCACTGCTTTCCATCAGGTGAGACACAGCAGAGTTTTTGGTCGAAGAGAAGGTAGGAGGTGTCCTGCCAGGATCACTGAGCTGAGATATCTCTTAAAGAGACCTTATGCCTCAGACTCAGGCTGGGATGTGATTGGGAACATGTTACATAATAAAGTCTCTGTGGCTCGCATGGACACACGCGCGCAGGCACGCCCCCACACAGGGGCCAATGGGGAAATTGAGTTATTTGAAATTTGTACGTTGTCTGTTTCACCCAAATCTATTAGTGAGTGACAATAGATGAATTATTTAGTCTCTTGTAAAGGGACCTGCTGAGCCCTAACACAATGAGGCAAGTTTAATATATCCCCAATGAGAAATCGCTTTAATATCGCTGTAATATAATATTAATAGATAATATTATGGTAGTGCAATGTTTAAAATTCCTATAGCGCTCTCTGTGGTTACTGTACAATGTCTATACACAGTATCATGCCTGTGAAATATATAATATATTGTGTTCTTCTTTTCACATGGGGGACATTTTTAAGACTATGGAGTATAATGTGGATGTAGTTAAACACATAAACAATGCTGTTCAGAGAAATTCAGACACGAATTTTGTTAAGTTTTCACATGCTGTGAGAGTCTGTGGGTGCAAAGTTCTTATTAATAGTGGGTTTGTTGAAGAAGACAAACAGTAACAGTGTCAGTTACAGAGGATATCATCATCTTGTTTTTTTATTTCATTGAAGTACATTTTTGTACCAAAACACTGTGATGCATAAATCTTGACAAAATCCAAAATAATTTTCTGCTGCCAGAATTTAATAATGCTTATTGATGGATACTGATGGATATCAATTGATATGTGCATGTATTCTCTGTTATAAAGATCATTAACCTATTTAATGTGTATGGCATTTCTCAGATTGATTAATCTACTGCAGTCCATACCCAAAACTAACCACACAGGTGCCATGTACGCATCTTTGCATAATTTTCCATCCATACAAATGAAACATCATCAGGATGAAAATCCTTGTCCAGATCGCGCCGCAGATAACACCTAGAACTATTTTAAACCCGTTCTTTGCACCTCTCTCACTTGTGCAACAGATTGTTAACTGCTTCTTCACACTGTCCCCACACACTCCTGTTTCAAGTGGAGGCTGTATAAGGGAACAGTAATAGCTGTTTGTCTGAGAGGCAGAACGGTGAAATGACTTGCCACCAACAGCAACAGCTCTGTGGGTGTTTACTTGACACAGAGACATGGGTGTCAAGTCACTCAAGACAATTAATCTGTGCACATTTTTCAGAGAAAAGCAGGAATGCTGACAAAGGCTGGGTGAACAGTACTGCTGGACTGGATTTTCTTTGTGCATGCCTTTAATGCGCAACTATACAATATATTGTGACATGGAATGGCTGTTGTACCTCTCCCCTTGGGCAATCTCCACTACTGTCGCTCACATTTTGATTTTCCTTTGAGCTGGCGTTGTTTTGACAGAAGGAGAGAAGAAAACATTTCTTAGAGTAAGTCTTAAATGTCTAGACAACTGAGCACTATGGTGACATGAAATAGTTTTTTGTCTGTCCACCAGGTTATTTGTGATTGATAAGTGACACGTTGATGGGCTCGAGGACATTCAGCACAATGAAGTGTGGCCAGAGAAGCTTGTGCAATCTGGAAAGGAAGAATACCTCTCATGGAAAAGGGAACATGGTTTCTAAAACTTTCTAAACGTTTCTGTCACATGTGCATAAATAAACAGAAAGCAGATGAGTTTTGTTCCGTCTTAGGTGATAAGGTATACCAAGGACAGATAACATGTTCCAAAACATTTTTGAAACATTATCTCAATGTCACATGAAATATTTGACTGCTCTTTGATCACTTATTTTATTTGAAAACTCTTTCAACTGTTTAGACTCCGTCCTGTGTCCACTTACACAATCCATAATGTAACTTGATTCAGAAATATGTCCATATTTGGATTCAGAGAGAGACTCATATTACATAAGGCATTTGTAAGTGGTTCTTGTGGGAAAATTGTTAATAGTTTTATGTGTCACTGCCAGTGTAAATCAATATAGTATGCCTCATTAACAAGGAATTGTTCAACCTGCTGGAGCTCCAAATCCATGTTTAATAGTATTTGGGGAGTGATTGTTTCTCTGCATAGCCTGTTTTTGTGTGATTTATTTGTGTTGACAGAAAACTCTCACTTTAACAGACCTTTATTATCTTCTGCTGTGCAGTGGGGCTTCAAAATAGAACACCAGCAAGCCAAAACAAAGAAAGAAATGGTGGCTCTCTGTAACTTCGCACTTTGTTCAGTCATGTTTTAAATATGGTACAGAAAGAAGGAAATTGGTAATTATGTTGTGCCTATGACACCTTTGTGAAATATTTTGAGATTGCAAGAGGACTCTGTTTTCTTTTATATTATTAAACCTGGATGAAATGAATACTTCATGCTGCCATGAGAGGGCCCTTTACTGAATATTGTGTGAAAAGTTAGTCATAGGCCCTTGTTTGAGCTCAAAAACATAGCAATACTAGAATTAAATATGCTCGACTTAAAAAAAAGAAATATAAGAAAGATAGATGACAATAATATGAAGTAAAATAAAATAAGAGGCCGAAAGAGCTCATATCACATCCATGCTACACATGAAAATTATGCTTGCCAAAACGTGATGCTCTTCTTGCCACTTGTAGTTGGTATGGTATTCTACTTGACTATATGTGTCAAGTAGAATATGCTCAGTGCTGATAGTTCCTGTTGTGAAAGATAAAAGATGTCTTACTGTTATAGTATTGATAAATATGGGCATATAATACAAAATTACTATTTCCTTACAGTGAGTTCTTACAGTGAGCAGTGAGGTAACATAGGCTACCACATTTGTAAGTTTCACATGTGTTACTGTAAAATTAGGTTACTGTATGCTCCTATTTACAGCTCACCTATAGTGTAAGTCAGAATGAAAAGATTTACAGTCACTAACCCTAACCTTAATGTCATGGGGATGTTATTCTGTGCCAACACTTTACAGTGCTAGTCATATATTAGTTCACATAAATATACCCATATGTCAGGCAGTGATAAGGATCCTTATGCATACATGTATGTGCAGATTTATTGCTGCACTAATAAATCAAAAGCTGCACGTTATACTTACTAGTATACATACTAGTTATTTTGCAGCTCTTGTGCAGGAGTCTATTTGTACATTTTGAGAATGGGTGATGCTGACCATTTCTTTTCATCACAATGTTTTATTGTGATGTGTATGTGAATGTATGTATGATCTGTTTGGTATTAATGATATTGTGTATCCCGTTTTTTTTCATGTTAGAAAAAAGAAGAACAAATCCAAATAATCCAAAACAGGAAAGAAAAAATCAGAATACATGGAAAAATTTAATCACGACTCTTTGTTTAATCAGACTTGTAATATAGCTGCTGTTCACCCACCTCTCATATAAGCAGCACAATTACTCCAGGATTTTCATGGTGTGGAAAGCTAACAGGTAACAATACAAAATATGAATATGGCTGAAGTCTAATTCGTTATCCAAAATCAAACACAGAAACTTTGGGTTACTTAACGTAACTCCTGGTTCTTTGAAAACAGAGTGAGGTGTTTCACTATGGGAATCACCTTGGCGTGACCAGCTACAGAAGCTCCAATGACACCACGTCTGTCAGTGACAGATAGGTCGAACTGTGCTTGGGGCACACCCCCTCATATTACCATAGTCGACCAACCTCTCTCATATCATTCTAGACCGGTTTCTTTTCGTGTCTGTGCAAGGAGTGATGGTGAAACACCTCACTCTGTTACCAAAGAACCGGGAATTACGTTAAGTAACCCAAAGTTCTTTTTCTAACATCGTTCGGTGTTTCACTATGGGAGATATCACTCCCGGATTGCATAAGTATCCTGAAGGCATAAACAATGTTGAGCCGGGTAGTGATTATCACACGGACCCTGGCATGTTTGCCTCTAGCACTGCTTGTGCCAAAGATGGCCCCAAGACCTCCAGCCTGTAAAACCATACAAAAGTATGAGGCATAGCCCCCCTCGCCGCAGCACAAATGTCCTGTACTGAAACTCCCTTGAACAGGGCCCATGAAGTAGCCTCACTAATCATGGAATGAGCCCTCAAACCCTGGGGATGGCTGCAAACCCTTACGTCTATAGGCCAGAGATATAGTCGCCACATTATGGTCTTGCCTTTATGGGGAGTGGCCCAGGACACAAACAGCTGATCGTCTTTCCTGAACCTAGCTGTCCTACTCACATAGATGTGCAAAGCCCGCACTGGGCATAATGTGTTAAGCCTTTGCTCCTCCACTTAGGAGAATGGAGGTCGGTGAACCCCCAGTGCATCACTGGGGGTTCAGCCAGCCCCAGTTTCCCCATCCCGTGGATCTCCAGCTCAGAGTAGGCGTTGGTAGGAAGCTTACTCTTAAATAGACTGATCCAGTACCAGCTAATTTCCTTCATACAAGCGGGCACTGCTGGTAGGAGTTGTTTTGATGGCAGTTGGGCTGGTGGGAGCCTTTTAACTTCATACAGGTCTCTCTCCACCCCCTCAGCGTCCTGGGCTGCTGGCCATTGTATCCCCACTTGGATGCAGCCTGTTTGCAGACCTCATATAAGTTGCTGACCACTGCGAGAACAGCATCAGATGCACTGGGGGTCTGGACTTTTGAACAGGGAAAGTGGAGTAATCCTCCTTTTCTTCCATCTTGTCCATGTCAAGGAGTTCAGAGATGGCATCGCCCTCTGCATCCTCACAGCCTGGTTCCACTTTGAGGTGCTCCTCGAAAAGTGGAGGCATGTCCAGGGACTCAGCACCCATCATGTCCACCCAGCTCAATGTGGCTCGAGGCTGATGGGTGCTGGTTGTGGCCTTTGGGGTGGCTCCTGACAGGCATGGGTCCGGATTATTGGCCACCACCACTCTAAGTTTCTTTTCCAGGATCGTTTCTGGCATTGATGTGCAGCGGGAACATGACTGGGGGTCAGCCATTGACCATGCTTGAGTGTGTTTAGTGCCTAGGATCCTTGCCCGAGATCCCGCACAAGCAGGATGCTGCCTCTTTAATCTTTGGTTCCAACCCTTTGGAAGGGGTAGTGGCCAAAGACATGGCTCACCATAACACGTTAGCCGGAGGGTATAATGTTACACAGTACCAGCCACAGCGGTAACCAAATACAGGGTAGCTGGAGGAACAGCTCCGGATTATCCTGTGTAATGGCAAAGTACACTTCTTGTGAAGGACTTACTCAGCAAATCCAGACTGAAGCTGGGAATTGCGTTTGGTGACGTAGTCCTTAATGGGTCGTCTGTGAACTGTTGAGCAGATAAGCTAGTCTAGGTCGTATAGTCCGATCAGGATCGGGCACAGGAAGGCTGACATGCTGATGTGCTGCGGTAAGTGTATTGTCTTATTTCCAGTCGCTGGTGTGTGTGTGTTACTGGTAGTGTATTTTTGCTGCTCTAGCTCATCCCAATTCATTTTGTTAGATTCTTCATCACATTGGCTAATTATCTGCTATACATTTAAACGTACACTAGTTCTGCTTAAGCACTCATAGCTCACTTGTTCTTTTATTGACTTTCTCGCTAATTACACCAATCTGAGGTCACTAAAATTAATACTGAGTCAGTGAGTATATATGCAAAGACCATGTCGGACTCCATAGTTTACTCTGGGCTACTGCCAAACCTGACCAGTGATGACATGTTTAGCCGCATGTCATCATTCCACCACAGGCTGTTGAGGCGGTGTCCAGTTAATGATGTGGACTATGTAGTAGTGGACTAAAACCATGACAATCCAGAGGTGAGACCAGGAGTCGCAGTCCCACGCGCTTCTCTGTGCTTCCAGAGCAGTAACCCACTCAAAACTCCTTAGTGATTGAGTCTGCCCCCCTGACCACTTAAATTAATACAATCAAAAGTTAACAGAAGAGGAGTTATACATAAAAACTACCACTGCTGAAATAGTAAAAAAAAAAAAGGAGAATTAGTGTGGATTCAGATATTCACCTAAAGCAGTATTAGTGAATGATTTAATATCAGATTATCATATTGACTTATTTTGTCTTAATGAAACCTGGGTGCGGCATCGTGAAGAATATGTTAGCCTAAATTAATCCACTCCCCCTCGTCATATTAATACTCATATTTCTCGGGGTACTGGCTGAGGAGGTGGAGTTGGAGCCATCCTCGACTCAAGCCTATCAATCAATCCTAAACCTAAACTAAATTATAACTCATTCGAAACCTTGTTCTTAATCTTTCACACACAACCTGGAAAACACTACAGCCAATTCTATTTGTTATAGTGTATCGCCCTCCTGGTCCTTATTCTGAATTTTTATCTGAATTCTCTGATTTTTTATCAATTTTAGTCGTTAAAACAGATAAATTAATTATTGTAGGTGATTTTAATATTCATGTGGACGTCAATAATGATAGCCTTTGTACTGCGTTAATCGCTATTAGATTCTATTGACTTCTGTCAGAGTGTACATAAACAACCTACTACTCATCATTAATAGAGGAAAATAAGAACAATTCCAGGTTTCTTTTCATCACTGTAGCCAGACTGACAGAGAGTCACAGCTCCAATGAGCATGTATTCTTATAGCCCTCAGTAGTAACGACTTTATGAGCTTCTTTAATAATATCATTTTAATAATTAGAGACAAAATTCATCATGTTCTGTCCTCAACCGGCAACAATTTATCCTCAAAGACAGGAACCTTAGAAACAACTGTAAAACCTGATATATATTTTGACTGCTTTGCTCCTTTCGACCTTCTTCAGCTAACTTCAATGATTTCTTCATCTAAGCCATCAACCTGTCTCTTAGGCCCCATCCAAACTAAGTTTTACCATTAGTTAGCACTTCTATACTAGATATGATCAATTTGTCATTATTAATCAGCTATCTACCACAGTCTTTTAAAGTAGCTGTAATTAAATCTCTTCTTAAAAAGCCCACTCTTGATCCAGGGGTTTTAGCCAACTATAGACCTATATTTAATCTTCCCTTTCTCTCTTAGATCCTTGAGAAAGCAGTTGCCAGTCGGTTGTGTGACTTTCTAAATAACAATAGTTTATTTGAGGATTTTCAGTCAGGATTTAGAGTGCATCATAGCACAAAGACAGCACTGGTGAAAATTACAAATGACCTTCTAATTGCATCAGACAAAGGACTTGTCTCTGTACTTGTTAGATCTTGTTAAGCTGGGGTAAATCCTATCTATCAGATCGATTTTAGTTTGTACATGTTAATGATGAATCCTCCATGCATGCCAAAGTTAGTCACGAAGTTCCACAAGGTTCTGTGCTTGGACCAATTGTATTCACCTTTTATATGCTTCCTTTAGGCAATATTATTTGGAAAAATTGTTATGTGGATGATACCCAAATATATCTATCGATCAAGCCAGATGAAACCAATCAGTAAGAAAAACTTCAAGCATTCCTTAAGGACATAAAAACCTGTATGACCTGCAATTTTCTGATGTTAAACTCAGACAAAACTGTTATGTTATTGTACTTGGCCCAAAACACCTCAGAAACTCATTATCTAAAGATATAGTTATTCTAGATGTCATTACCCTGGCCTCCAGCACCACCTTAAGGAACCACTTATCTTTGATCAGGATTTATCCTTTAACTCCCACATAAATCAAACTTCAAGGACTGCCTTTTTTCACCTATGTAACATTGAAAAATCAGGCACATTCTGTCTCAAAATGATGCAGAAAAACGAGTCCATACATTTGCTACTTCTAGGCTGGACTATTGCAATTCCTTATTATCAGGCTGTCCGAATAAGTCCCTTAAGACTCTCCACTTGATCCAGAATGCTGCGGCACATCTACTGACAAGAACTAGGAAAAGAGATCATATTTCTTCCTTATTAGCTTCTCTGCACTGGCTCACTGTAAAATCTATAATAGAATTTATAATCCTTCTCCTCACCAACAAAGCTCTTAATGGTCAGGCACTATTGTATCTCTAGAGTCTCCAGAAGAAGAAGAATGGGAGCCAGTGCCTTCGGTTTTCAAGCATCTCTCCTGTGGAATCAGGTCCCAGTTTGGGTTTGGAAGGCAGACACCATCTCCGAGAGTAGGCTTAAGACTTTCCTCTTTGATAAAGCTTATAGTTAGAGCTTGCAAAGGTGAGCCCTGAACCATCCCTTAGTTATGCTGCTATAGGCCTAGACTTCTGGGAGACTTCCCATGATGCCTCTCTCTCCTCCTCCTCTCCCTCTCCATCTGTATGCATTCTTATCCCATTAATGCATGTTACTAACTCTACATCTACTCTCTCCCGTAGTTTTGTGCTTTTTCTCTCTCCTCTCTCCTTCTGTGACTTCTTGCAGGTATTTCTGCCTCCGGAGCTGCAGAGTCTGGATCTATGATTGCAAGCCACCTACTGCCCCCATGTTCCTGCTTGACAACCGCTACTACAAATATTAATATTAGTCATTATTATTCATGTTATTATTATTATCATTATTATTTTATTAATATTAATATTACCACTACCATTACATTAATATTATTTTAAAATTCTATGTGGAATTTGCATTTTGCTACTGTATGCTCTCTTTCCTCCTGCTCTCTCTCTCTCTCTCTCTCTCTCTCTCTCTCTCTCTCTCTCTCTCTCTCTCTCTCTCTCAACCGAACAGGCAGCGGCAGATGGCCACCCACGCTGAGTCTGGTTCTGCTCGAGTTTTTCCTTGCCACTGTCGCCAAGTGCTTGCTCTTGGTGGGAATTGTTGGGTCTTGCTGGGAAATAATATTATAAAGAGTACGGTCTAGACCTGCTCTATAGGAAAAGTGCAATGAGATAACTTCTGTTATGAATTGGTGCAATGTAAATAAAATTAAATTGTAATTAAAGTTGTAATTGTAATTATAGTTTCTTCATGGGAAGAAAGCAAGAATGATTTGAGAGGGGTTGGTCGACTGTGGTAACATGAGGGGGCATGCCACGAGCACAGTTCGACCTGTCTGTCACTGACAGATGTGATGTCATTGGAGCTTCCATAGTTGGTCACGCCGAGGCGATTCCCATAGTGAAACACCAAATGACGTTAGAAAAAGAACCATATTGATCATGTGGCTTGTTTTTTCCTTGGCCTTCTTTTCTCATTGCAAACCTAAATACATAGGCTTGTGTACAGAGAGCTACTCAATGAGCGAAGGACAATCTCCTCTGCAGTATTACTGCTCCTTACAAAAACCAAGCTGAAGTGATCCTTGACACCATCACTGCAACACAGTACTATAAATCCCCTGAGGCTTTTAAATAACCCCAGCCAAGAACAAATGCCACAATGCCTCAGGTTGATGACAAACAACCCCCATCCGTTACATAGATCACATCTGACACAGAAGCTCACCCTGATGCTCTTCTGTTTAAATGTGACTTTTGGGAGCAGCACATATTGGGGAGTGTTAAAGACAAAACACAATTCATGTACTGTAAAACTACTTTCAGCATAGGTAATGTTCCTTCAGTAGTTCATAGTTTCACTTGGACTGTCATATTTTGATCCATTTTAAGTATTTGGAAAGTAATATTAATTAGCTAAAGGCATTGCTCATAGTGACAAACGCACAGAGAATTATCACCCAACTCTGCAGTTCCCCTCTAGTCTACAGAGCTTTTTTATCATCTTTTAGCTCATTGTTTTGTATTTCCGGCCCACAGCTGAACTGTTTTGGTTGAGTCTCACTTCTCTCTTCAACGATCATGTTTGCCTGCAGCAGGCAGCCGTTTTCAGCAATAAAAAAAAGGTCTAAAAACCCACTTTACACTACATGCCCAAACTGTTGTTTGGTGTTGGGCAGTGGGTGAACATAGTGGAGCATTTAGCAGCTAAAGAGCCAGTTATTTCCCTCAGAAATTAGTGGAGACCAACAATGGAGCAAAAGTAGAGTCAATATTGGACTTACATTCAACAGGTGGTAAATACAACTCCAAATAAGTGCTAATGTTGCTCTATATCTTTGTGTAGCTTAATAGGAAACTTTCTGCTAACAAATTTGCCATATCAACTTATGTCAGGGTTTTGTTCACAGCTTGTTTCTGCTGCCCCCAAGTGGTCAAAAATCAATTAATGCAAGGTTTAAAACGTATGTAGTTTATAATTAGAGTTATAGGTATACCGGTAGTTTGACATTTTGGGCAATATGCTTAAGTTATTAATTCACTTTCTTGACGAGTTAGATGAGAAGATTGATGCCACTCTCATTTATGTCCGTTAAATACACAGCCAGGAGATGGTTAGTTAAGCTTAGCTAAAGACGAACTGGACAACGAGATATAATGTGTTAGTTAGCTAATATTGTTACTTTGGCCAGAACAAGGCCAGCTGTTTCCCTATGTTTCCAGTCTTTATGCTAAGCTAAGTTAACTGGCTGCTAGCTTCATATTTACCATACAAAAATGAGAGTGGTATCAATCTTCTCATCTAACTCTTGGCAAGAAAAAAAAAAGCGTATTTCCCTTAATGTCAATCTTTTCCTTTAAACCCAGTATTGACACCAAATGTCTCCACATTCATTCCTAATATGCTTCCAAGTCACTACCAAAAAGGAAATTTAGTCTTCTAGTTTTGGACCATAAAGTCTGTCAGGTATGAAATGAAACAAAGCTAAAAAAAAAAAAAAAGCTCAATTTTGGTACATGCTACAAGAGTTACATTATGTTTAGTGGAATAAACTGATTTGAAGGAGGGAAAAGAGAAGAGAGCAACGGAGAGAAAGAGACGAGAGAGAAATAGACTAGAGAGGAGTCTGAGATTGGAGTTTATTAAAACACAATTGTATTAGCAAACGGAAAGGTAGAATCAATCCAGTGTGCATTAGACCTGCTGACCCTCCTCCTTTGATTCATATAAATGTTATGCATGTCCTTCCTGCTCTCTAAAGCCACATAAGTATTCTACTCATCTCCAGTCACATCTGTGTGCAGCACAGACACTTCTTCTTACTGCCTCACTGTCCCTCTGTGTCAGAATATGATTCAGAATTTACACTAACGTTGTCACAGCGAATAAGACAGTACATGTCACACCCCAAAATAGCCCTCATCCCAGGTGAAAACTGAATTCAGAGGCAGCATAACGTGATAGAAGGAGGACAGCAAGTTGCTATTGATCCGTAGGAGCCTTGTTCAATATGAGTCCAGATCTACTGACACATGGCAGATATCCCAATTAAAATTTGATCCACCATCAGACCCAGTCTAGTTGGCCTTATTGCAAGTGTTGGAGAGGGTGGCAGTTACCAGGGTTACTGTACACTGTTACTGTACATGGCTATGTTTCCGAAAAACACTTACTTCAATAATACTGATCATACTTTAATAAGCATAATGTATATGAATCATTTGATGTCAGTGTAAAACCAGAAACATACACCTATTTTCATCGCCTCTGATATTCCATTAGTAGTGTGGGCAAACTGTACATGACGCAGACCAAACCTCTCCTTTGAGAGCAGCTGTCAAAGCACAGTCCAGCCAAGCTATCTGGCGCTATCAAGTCTCTGCTTGTTGTCTTGTATAATACTTTTCACAGGGAAATGCCAGTTCCTGCCACATGTGGGCCATACGAGAAAAACAAGTGATGATCCACCCTCTGTCTTTTTCTACAAGAAGCCATAAAGTTGATGTCTAGCCATTTGCAATCTTTAAATGAGCAGTGATGGACAAGCATGTGGAACGACTGGACAGTGTGATTTTACTCTGTTTACACTGTTTTCTTCTTTATATCAACACCAACTGACAATCCTTGCATCCTGTAGAGCAGCACACACTGTTGGGATGCTTAAATATTTCAGCAACATTGGTTTGTTTTCTCCAAGTCCCCGGAGAGGCAGGGAAATCTCCCAGCCTTTTCCAAGACTAATGATTCTGACCGCAGAGAGAGACAAACCCAAGGAAGAAAGAGACACTCCTTTAGCTGACTTGGAAATTGCCATTATGGTCAAACAATAAATGTCCATATTTCCCATACAATTATAATTATCCTGAATCCTGACTACAGATTAAAAATAGCATTTTCATCAAACAACCACACAGTGGTGTCCCGTTGAATTTTCTCACAAAATGATTCATAATCACAACAACATATATTGAAGCAGATCTGTCCAAATCTTGTGGCAGTGTAAATGACCAATGTGAAATGTACAAATTAATTGAAGAAAATATTCTGCATAAGGAACGACAGGTCATTAAAATGCCAGCTCTTATATGTCAAGTATATTCTAAATTCAAGTCAAGTGTGCAAGTTACCTTGAGTGACAATTTTTTGTGCCATGTTTTTCCAGTCAAATCTTCTGTGCCACACTAAAAATGGCAGGTAGTTGGCATGGAAACCATCTTAGATGGGGTGCAGGCAGAATGAATGGCACCACTGGAGCTCTGCTGTCCCAAACTAATCAGTTGTATTGTCCTCTGGTCTGCCAGTGGCAAGTGCATTTGCTTTTCTCCAGCAACCTGCTGCACTGCACTATTCCTTGTTAGAGCCCATTGTTCCCATAGTACACATACCTCTCCTTGCTACTCACCCACTCTCCTCATCGTAGGATGGCCAGTAATGCTAAGATGGTGTTCTTCAGTAATTATTTGAATGAAGGTTAAACGTCTTAACAGTTGCAGGATTTGTGTAACAGGGATGCTCATAAAAGCTCAAGGTCATAGACAGTCATGTCTTGGTAACTGCTGTGGCCAACATCCTCCAAGTCTGTTTGTGGTATAGACTGACAGTTAATTCTGTAAATGCAGCCCACTTTGTTTTCATTTCTTTGTCATTTCTTCCTCCAGCCTGTGGCGAGACTGCTGCACAGCTTTTCCTGATGAGAAGAGACGGTCCTCTGCTAATGTACTGGAATGCTCTACTCTCAGTAATGGCAAAACCAGGCTCTCTGTGACCTCCAGGAAGGTCAAACAATAACAAAAACCATGCTTTCAGTCTTTGACATTGGCCAACATCACAACAACAAGAGCACTAACACACTTTATTACTTATCATGTACCTGTGATTATGTCACCCTAATCAGCATGTAATGTGTGAAAATCATTTAAAATTCATGTTGAACAATTAAAAAGTGAAGTGTGTAACTGTGTATGATATCCACTGCTTAGAAAATTTGACACCTTGTTAGTAAAAAAAAGCCTATTACAGTAGCATAATCATTAGAAAATCTCCAATCAACTCTCCAAAACTTAAAGATATTCAGTGGCATAAGACAAAGAAAATTAAATAGAGAATGTCTTGAATTTTCACTTAAAAAATTACTTCATCAAAATAGTTGCAAATAATTTTCTTGATTTTCTTCAATTGATTAATTGAGTAATTGTTTCAAGTCTAGTTGTCGAAGACTTGATATGGTAGCAACAAACTTTGGTGGAGTCACAGTATGTATTCAGTGTACCAGTGGTGTGTGTGTTTGCTGTTCAGGGAGCTGCAATAGGCTCCATTGCTGGCAGGAACTATGGTAGGGCATTTATTCAGCCACATGACAGATACAGCCAATGTGTCAGGTGGGAAAAGTTATGAGTTGCTATTTGAAAAGGGCATTTCTGCACCCAAGACAAAAAGCCAGGGGAGCTTTCCCACTTCAATTCCCCCTGCGCACCCCATTGCAATGTATATTGCACTGGAAAATAAATCAAGTGATGGATTATTTCAACAGTGTTTTTGCAAGTGGAAAAATCTCTACTCTTTGTGTCAGGAAATGATATATGCAAATTGAAACCTCGGCAGAAGATGAATGAGATTGTAAAACCTAAGCAATATGGAAGCCTCAATTTTATAAAAAGAGCATCATGACTGGCTGCCTTAGGAAATCTATCTGGCAGCTCATGCGGTTATCAAACAGTGGAAAATCAATCTGGAAAGCATTTGATCAGATTGAGACCAAATATTGGAGGGACAAAAATTGATAAATACAACAAACAGTTGGCAAGAATGATTGCAGACTTGGCACATCAAAGTTCTTCCTCTAATTATCATATTATTTTATTGTGTTA